>NC_142801.1:35392058-35554914 GCF_049724085.1 Artemia sp. Qi Xiang Cuo
AGTCCCATTGAAAGAGTGTTTCAGCCAAGATGGATCCAATGATGTACTTTTTGTTTCGTTCTGACACCATTTTTAGTGGCGTCAGACTGATTTTTGTTACAATGGGACGTGTTCGTCTTTTACTAGGTTGCAGCTACCGCTGCATTCACGATTGCAAAGTCTTGATCTTTATTACTGGGTGCCCTAAGATCCACTTCTTTAGATCGTTTCAGTGTTATATAAGATTACTAGTAATTTAGTTAAATGTATGTCACACACAGAACAAATCCCTTGAATTTCTTTTAGAAAGTTTTAGTAAGAACGTACCATAATGTCACCAGTTTTACCCAAGTCGCTCCTTAAAGTAATGAAAAAATAACAGATTCATTGGTGTTAGCTGTTTACTATGTCAAAAAACAAACAATAGAAGAATTTCTTAAGTTTGTGGATTTAGTCAAACAGGGGACGAAATTTCTTCTAAAAGTGCGTAACCAGCACCTCCATTCAGTGGGCTGTGAGACTGTAAATTGTTCCATTAGGTCATAGTATTGCTCAACAAATGTTAATTCTGACTTTGACCTACATTAATATTAATTAAATTAATTATCGCTTAAATTTATTGCATTAATTATCGCTTCAACGATCGTTTTTATGATTGTGACATATATCACACACAGGAAAAAGCCTTCGGCTTTTTTTAAGCTGGATATCCTAGAGAGCAGGCCTCAGGGAATTAGGCAGCAGAGTTACTCAAATATGACATCATACCCAATATAACATCATCTTGTAAATGAATATATATTTTTTGCCAAAAACTGTATTTGATTTTAAAAATTATGTTTCGGCACTTGTAAAGCACATGGCTATAGAAATTTCCTTTCAAATGAGCCCTTAAATAAATCTCAATAATCTGTGTTCTGCTTGCGGTAAAAAAAAAATGATATATCACTGCTACCTAGGCAAAAAGTGATTTTCCTTGTTGTTCAAGTCACGGAGCTATAATCTTCCCGTGATGAGTAATCTGCAATGGCAGTTCCAATGATATACTTTTGTTTTGAACCGACGCTATTTTCAAGGGGTATCATCCTATTTATCGAAATTCCCATAAGTTTATTTTCGGAATAAACTTTCCTGTTTGTAGCTATAACTCCAAACTAGTAAAGAACGAACCAGGGCCCATATTAACTGAAAATTTATAAACAATAAACAAGAAACCCTCGAAAATGGTGTTTGACTGAGACAAGAAGTAGCCAACACAATTGAAATTGATATTGCCGACAACCATATAAAGGAAACTTACAGACCCCTGGCTTAAACAACAAGCCAGGGGTCTTAAACGCCCCTGCTACAACAGGGGCGTAATTTTCTATGGAACACGGGAGAGGGCTACTGCTTCCCCCTGAAATTTAGTATCTTCCAAAATCTTGTCGAAACTAAGTTAGGCCGACATAATTCAAGCATCCACAGAAGAAGATCAGTTTTCTTTAGCATCCTGTGCCTTTATGGTAGGTCTGTTGTATGGCTCATTTTTTATTCTTCACGGTTATTTTCACTTGGCTTGGGATAATTGGCTCCAATCATTCCCCCCCCCCCGCTCCCCTAGTATTTTGACGAAATTACGCCACTAATGGGAAGCAATTATGTGTTTTTTCGTTTTTTTGTCACCACTAGCGGGGAATTGGAACATTATAGAGAGCTGTTTAAGAGCTCATTTGAAAGAAAGTTGCAATATCTACGTGTTTTTACGTAATCACTATTTAGAATAATAAAAATGTTAGTAGGTATTTCTGAATCAACTACAAATGTCAGATTTTCATGGGAGTGTTGTTTTTTTTAACGCGTTTTTAAGTTTCAGTTACCATGGACCTTGTTTTGTTCTTTATTAGCTTTTGTAACTGCAAAAAAGATAGCTATAGCTAAATATCATACTGTTTTATACTTGGTCTTATAAGCAAAAACTAGATAATAAGTCATTCATCCATTCCTTGCTCGTTGCACTCATGCAAAAGGTAGAAGTTTATAGGGGTATTACGCTTTAAATTTCAGCATGCAAAAGTTTGAACGTATTTCCTCACATGGCCATCTATTTAGTCTTTTACTTTGTTGGTAGTTACGACGGCTCTTGATATTATAGAATGCAAATTTATTGTCGGAGCATTAGATGATGTTAACTTTGTAGCTAAATTAAGCATTTTTTAAGATATGACATTTTGCATACGTCAGTTGATTTGAATTGTCATTTTTTTTAGAAGAAGGATAAATATCTCATAGACACGGCTGTCATAATTAATTATTGGGAATGAGAATCTCGAGGCTTATCGGCAAAAAAAAAACATAAAAATTTTGTGATTATGATTTACACTTAAAACTTTAAAAAACGAACTTTATAATTCTACTGCCGTCTAAAGCTTTTACCATTTCAATTCCGGAAAAAAGTTTGACCGAGCCTCATGTTCAAAGGTTAAAAGATTTTATCATCCTTCATTTTCCAGGTTAGAACAAATTCATCATAAAGGCTGCTGGAAAATGTTTAGAACAATGAAATAAAATAAGTGAAAGTTGTCAGTATGCTATAGAAGTAGTTAATACGTGATGTTACGTAGCAATCTTGTTCTCTTTTACTTTTAGAGGGGAAATTAATCAACCAATCCTAAACTTAATTTACCAAAGGCTTAGTAATTTAATTTATTGTTCCATGCACCTTTTCCTGGACATACTGTGTCACAGAAATCTTGAGTCCAGGAGAGGAGCCAAATTTCAGAGAAGAGAATCTTATCAGTTGCTGTGTGTCAACCGAAAGATGAAACATCTGGTGTAACAGTAGAGTATAGAGATTATTTTAAGCATGCTGCCTAGTACACTGGACTAAAGTTATAGTTGAACCTCAAACTTTTTAGCTTATATTCCACGACATTTTTGCCCTTTGACATGTTTTCAGCGTGGTGGGCTTAAAATTACACGATATTCTATTTTAAAACATGCATATATTTAAGTCCGTGGATATTTTAACATCCATGAAGGAGCAGCGTTATGCTGTTTCAAATGATCTAATTGTTTCGTTTCCGTACAAATGCAGCTGCAACATGGTTTAATTCCTTGATAGTAAAATCTTTTAAATATTGTATTTTGTTTCTCCAGAAGGAGATTATTTTAAGCATTGTCTTTTTATACAATAGGTTCTAACAAGGATTAATTCATGCAGGGGAAAGATCCATGCCTTGCAAACGCAGTCCGCATTCCTACTTACCAATTTCAACCACATGTTGGTAATGAGAAGTTGATTCTTCTCGTCCTTAAAAGGCAAAATAAAAAAGAGAGCATTACAAATTTAATAGCGACATTGATAAGGACGTACAACATAAGGTGGCTAAAGAATTTTATTGTGCCCACATTTAGTATACACACTTACCATTTGAAGCCACACATTTGTCGTCAGTATCTGGTTCTTTTCATCCTTAACACCAAAAAAGAGAACACCAATTATGGTTAAATCACTGCTTGGTTCACGGTTACAACCAGAAGAAGAATTTTTGGAATCTACCTTCGCACAGAATGATAGTCTACACGTAAGGCCTTATTCCACCTCTATGAAAACTGTCCAAAAATTTATAAACGGTATTTTTCCAATGCAAAATGAGATAAGTAATACTAGCTAATTCTTTTCAAGATGTATTAAGAAAAATATAAGCGAAAAAAAAACAAATACGAGCTACAGCCCTTATTTACATATTGTCTGGAATACACTGGCTTACTACCCCTATCAACTGCTTTGAACTTTTTCATTGCCCTCTTCAATATCTGTTAGGCTAACAGCAGCAGAGTCTGTTTTCAACTGTTAAAAAAACTGTTCAACTGTAGTAATTTAGTGTTGTTTCAAACATGTGAAACAGCTTTGGTTGTATCAAAATATTAAACAAAATATTCACTTTGTGGATAAACTTTATCTCTGTTAAAATCACACGACATCATAATTCAAAAACTTGAAGCCATTCTACCCCGAATAAGTCTCTGCTTGTCTCATTATACAGTAGGTTATATTAGAATCGTTAAACAAATTCGAAACTTTTAGGAAAAGTTTTTTTTTGGTAGGAATGAGAAGGGGCCTTAAGTTTTTTTGCTGGGAGAGGGTGGCATCTGTTTTGCGGTCCTTATAAAAGACATACACTATTGGTACCAGCCAAAGAGTATATAAATTTTGTGGTGGTGGTACTTTTCGTCTCCCAATAAACAATTCGTGGTAACGAACTGTAAGTAAGGAGCGACCCGGCTCAATAGCATCTGAAACACTTAAAAACGGAATTTTGATACCAATATGTACATCAAAAGAATCAGATTTTAATGTCGATTTCAAATATATAAGTTTCATCACGTTTATTCCTACTCATCAAAAGTTACGTGCCTGAGAAAATTTGCCTGATTTTCAAAAAAAGGGGGAAACACTCCCTAAAAGTTGTAGAACCTTAATTAAAATCACACCATCAAATTAAGCGTATCAGAGAACCCTACTGTAGAGGTTTCAAGCTTCTATCTGCAAAAATGTGAAATTTTGCATTTTTTGCCAGAAGAAAGATCTGGGATGTGTGTTTATTTGGGTTTTTTTTGTTTTTTTTCCAGGGGTGATCGTATCGACTCAGTGGTCCTAAAATATCGTGAGAGGGCTCATTCGAACGGAAATTAAAATTTCTAGTGCCCTTTTTAAGTGACAAAAAAGGAGGGCAACTAGAACCCCTCCCACGCTCATTTTTTCTCAAAGTCACCCGATCAAAATTTTGAGATAGACATTTTGTTCAGCATGGTCGAAAATATTATAACTATGTTTTTTAGGATAGCTTAATCCCCCAAGGTCCCCGGGGGGAGGGCTGAAAGTTATGAACTTTACCCAATGTTTCCATATAGTATTGGTTATTGGGAAGTATACAGACGTTATCAGTTTTTTTTTTGGTAGGAGGGGTGGGGGTGGGTCGGGGGTTATGTGGGGGGATCTTTCCATGGATGAATTTTTCATGTGGGAAGGGACATTGCTGCGAAGAGGGCACCGGATTTTCCAGCATTATTTAAAAAACGATCAGAAATTAAATAAAAATCAAGTTTTTCAACTGAAAGTAAGGAGCAACATCAAAACTTAAAACGACAAGAAATTATTAAGTTTATGACTGGGTTCGCCCCCTAGTCAATACCTCGCTCTTTAAGTCAAAGATTCTTTTCAATACCTTCATAAGACCTATTTATTCTAATTAACGGCCTTTGTGATTAAGGGGTCATTTTTAAAGAATTGGAACAAAATTTGAACTTTAGCATAAAGAGCGAGGTATTGACTAGGGGAAGAACCCCCTAATACGTATTAAAAACATATGAATATAGAAGCTTGTTACGTATGTTAATTTGTAAGTTACGTATATTTATTACTAATAAAAACGTTCGTATAATATGCAAATTTTGTTTTAATTATTGATCTACGGTGGGCCAAAATCAAAACCTGCATTTGTTCAAAATGTTCAAAAATTTAATGAAAAAAATAAGTTTTTTTTTACTGAAAATAAAGAGTGACAATAGTATTATAAACGAAGAGAAATTATTCCTTATATGAAAGGGGCTATCCCCTCCTCAACGTATCGCTCTTCGCGCTAAAGTTCTTTTTCTCACAACTCTATGACTCTTTCTCACAACTCTATTTTTTTTTTTAACAATAAAAACTTTAGCGTAAAGAGCGATAGTTGAGGAGGGGACAGCCCCTTTCATACACGGAATAGTTTCTGCTTGTTTATAGTTTTATTGTCGCTCCTTACTTTCAGTTAAAAAAACTTGTTTTTTTTATTTAATAACAAATGGAAACTACTATAGAATGACAAATCAAAAATATTTTGGGTAGTGAATAACTCAAGGTCTGTATCGTATAAAGTCACAAGATCATGCCTGTGCACCACCTGAGTGAGCGAAGGGAAGCGACAAGAAGCCAGCAAGCCTGCTTCACGGACCTTTTAGCCAGTTTTAAATAAAACCTTATGCTGTGATTAAATAAAAAAAAAAGTTCTTTCAACTGAAAGTAGGGAGCAACATAAAAACTTGGAACAAACAAAAACTATTACGTATAAGAGCTCGTATACCTCGCTCATTAAGCTAAATTGTCCAGGGTTAACTGTCCTGGGTCAATTTTCGCCAGTTTTGAATTGTCCAGAGCATACATCCATGGGGAGGAGGCATTTTTCCGTGGAGGTGGAGCCAGAGTTCCTGGTATTTTTTAAAGAATAATCATATATTAAATAAAAAAAAAACAAGTTTTTTCAACCGAAAGTAAGGAGCAACATAAAAACTTAGAACGAACAAAATTTTTTGCGTATATCCGGGAGTTGCTCCTCCTCAACACCTCGCTCTTTGCGCTAAAGCTTCTTACTACTTTTAGAGATTAATTAAAAAAACTTTTTCCGCAAAATAAGTTTTTCAAAGAAAAGTAAAGAACTCCATTAAACAATAAATGAGCAAAAATAAATCAAATAATCTACCAAGCGTGAAACAACCACAAATCAGCATCGATAAGTAAATGAAACCCAAAACGAACAGAAATTACAATGAATAACCGATTCAAACTTAAAACGAGCAGAAAGTAAGATAAGTTGGGCAAAGCCCCCTATGCCTTCAAAAATTTGCACTTTACTGAAAAAATATAAATGTTTTTACTTTTATAACTTTAATAAATCAAACAATATTAACATTTTGATTACTAAATATCAGTATGTGTATATTAAACTGACAATACACAGTCAATTGTATTTTTTCAGTAAAGTGCGAACTTTGTTCTGGCCTTCGGAAGGCATGGGGGTTTCGCATCTAATTTATATTAATTTCTGCTCGTTTTCACTATGACTCGATTATTTATTTTAATTTCTCTTCGTTTCGGGTTTCATTTATCTATCGATGGTGATTTTTGGTAGTTTCACGCTTGGTAGATTATTTGATTTTATTTTTGCTCATTTTTGGTTTAACGGAGTTCTTTACTTTTCTTTGAAAAATTTATTTTGTGGAAAATATTTTTTTAATTAATTTCTGTTCGTTTTATATTGACATAGTCTTTTCAGGGAAAAAGAAAATAATACTTTAAATCCTTTCGTTTTTTTAGACTTTATAGTTTGGCCTGCTATTTGTATGCTGGAGAAAAAATTTCAGCAATTTTTAACAGCATACACCCTTTTAAAAATCTGGACACTTTCATACCTCCTCTAGTTGACCTGAAATGGAAAACTTGATACCATTCGCAAAAAAATCTGTTTACTTTCTTTGATAGCTCGGAGACACTTATGCTATTTTGATTTGGTTAAAATTTAAGAGCAGAAGTTGCCCCGAAAGTTTGAACATAATACCCTCAATCGTTCTTGGGATACTGCTGAGATGCCTTATTGGGAAGTGGCATTATCACAGTGCATTTTGATTTTATCTTAAGGCAACATTTAGTTTTTAAACATAATGGGCAAATGTGGGAGGGTGGGAGTAGAAGGGGGATTAGTTGCCCTCAAATCACTTTCAACAGTTAAAAAGGGCATCAGACCTTTCTATTTTCAATCGAATGAGCCCTTTTCGAAGTTTCCACGACAAACCTTCGACACGAAGTGCCCTGGTATAAACAACAACAACAACAACAATAATACATTATACCCACATCGATCTTTACTATAAAACTGTCAAGTATAAAACTTCCAAACACTTTCGACTATTAAAAAGGGCACTAGGTCTTTCGATTTCCAATCGAATAAACCCTTTTAGAAACAACAACGCTTTCTATAAACACCTTATATGCCCCCAGGGCATAAATTACGGCCCTTATCCTAAGGGCTGTTAGGGAGGCTACCATCCTGTAAGACCTAATTTTCAGAATTTTCAACTATGTTAAACAAAATGGTCATCTAAAAATTGTGATTGGATGTATTTGGGGAAACGGTGGGCATCAGAGGGGTAATAGTTGCTCTCCAATCACTTTCAACTATCAAAAATAGCACTAACCCTTTCAATTTCCAATCAAATGAGCCCTTTTGAAGTTTCTACGACAACGCTTTCAATAAAAACCTTCTATTCCCCCAGGGGATAACTTACATCCCTTGCCGTGAGTGCTGGGGGGTGTCATTCTAAAAGACCTAATTTCCAGAACTATCTACTACGTTGAACAAAATAGCTATCTGAAAATGTTGATTGAATGTGTTTGGACGAATGTTGGGCGTGAGAGGGGGTTAGATACCCTCCAATCACTTTCGACTTTTACAAAGAGCACTAGCCGTCTCAATTTCCAATTGAATGAGCCCCATTTGAAGTTTTAAGACAACTCTATCTATAAAAACTTTATATGCCCTCAGGGCAGATCTTACAAACTTTGCCCTGGGGGGTTTGTCATTCTTAAATACATAATTTCCGGAACTTTCAACTATGTTGAACAAAATGGCTATCTCTAACATTTGATTGAATGTTTTTGGGGAAAGGGTGGGCGTAAGAGGGGGGTTAATTACTCTCCACTCACTTTGACTATTAAAAAGGGCAATTTCAATTTCCAATCAAATGAGCCCTTTTTGAAATCTCTATAACAACTTTCTATATAAACTTTATATGCCCCCAGGGCATAACTTACAACCCTTGCACTGAGGGCTCAGAAGTTTATCATCCTAAAAGACCTAATTTCAAGAACTTTCAACTACATTGAACAAAACTGATATCTCAAAATCTTGCTTGGATATGTTTCGGAAAATGGTGGGCGTGAGAGGGGCATTAGTTACTCTCCAATCAGTTTGAACTATTGAAAAAGCTCTAACCCTTTCAATTTCCAATTGAATTAGCCATTTTGAAGTTTCTACGCTTTCAATAAAAACCTTATATGCTCCCAGGGCATAACTTACAACCCTTGCCCTGAGGGCTGTGGGGGAGGGGGAGGGGTTGTCATCCTTAAAGACCTAATTCCCAAAACTTTCAATTACGTTGAATAAAATGGGTATCTAAAATATTGATTGGATGTGTTTGGGGAAAAGATGGGCGTGAGAGGGGGGTTAGTTGCCCTTAAATCACTTTCGACTATTAAAAAGAGCACTAGCCCTTTGAATTTCCAATCGAATGAGCCCTTTTTCAAGTTTCTACGACAAAGCTTTCAAAAAAAACCTTATATGCCCCTGGGCATTACTTAAAACCCTTGCCCTGAAGACTGTAGGGGGGAGTGTCCTACTCAAAGGTATAATTTCCTGAACTTTGAACTGCGTGAAACAAAATGGCTATCTCAAAATCTTAATTGGATGTGTTTGAGGAAATGGTGGGCGAGGAAGGGGTGTTAGTTGCTTTCCAATCACTTTCGACTATTAAAAAGGGCACTAGCCATTTCAATTTTCAATTGAATGAGCCCTTTTTGAAGTTCCCACGACAACGCGTTGCATAAAAACCTTATATGCCCCCTGGGCATAATTTACAACCCTGTTTAGGTTTTAAATAATTTAAAACTTTATATGCTTTGAGGGCTGTAGGGGGGGGTGTCATCCTCAAAGACCTAATTTCCAGAACTTAAAACTACGTTGAATAAAATGGGTATCACAAAGTTTTGATCAGATTTGTTTGGGGAAACGGTGTGTGCGAGAGGTGGGTTAGTTGCCCTCTAATCACTTTCAACAACTAAAAAGGGCACTAGCCCTTTAAATTTCCAATCGAATGAGCCTTTTTTGAAGTTTCTACGACAACGCTTCCTATAAAAAACCTTATATGCCCCCAGGGCATAACTTACACCCCTTGTCCTATGGGCTGTGCAAGACTGTCATCCTCAAAAACATATTTTCTATGCGGAAATCAACTACGCTGAACAAAATGGCTGTCTCAAAATGTTGATTGCAGGTGCCTCGGGAAATTATTGCCGTGTAACGAGTGTTTGTTGCCTTACAAACACTTTCGAATGTTAAAAACGGGAAGCGTTACTCCAAATTCCAGTCGAATAAGCCTTTTTTATATTTTCTACAACTACTCCTTTGATACGACGTGCCCTTTTCTAAAGGTAAAAATTATTAAAAAATATATTGTGCCAACATCGTTCTTATATGCCCCAAGGGCATAACATAAAACCCTTGCCCTACGGATTGTGGTGGAGTGTCCTTCTCTTTACTTATTCCCCGTTTCTTGGCTCATTCTCAAGTGTCCCCGTTCTTTACTTAGGCAGCGCGATCGTGCTGTCTATGATTTATACAACAACTTTCTACATGAACCTTATATGCCCCCAGGGCATAACTTATAATCCTTGCACTGAGAGCTCTGAGGGGGTTATCATCCTAAAAGACCTTATTTCCAGAACGTTCAACTACGTTGAACAAAACGGATGTCTCAAAATGTTGATTGGATATGTTTTGTAAAATGGTGGGCGTGAGAGGGGCGTTAGTCGCTATCCAATCACTTTCAAATATTTAAAAAGGCACTTTTTTTAAAAGCCCTTTCAATTCTCAATTGAATAAGCCCTTTTGCAGTTTCTACGACAACGCTTTCAATAAAAACTTTATATGCCCCCAGGGCATAACTTACAACCCTTGCCCTGAGGGCTGTGGGGGGGGAGGTGTTGTCATCCATAAGGACATAATTTCCACAAATTTCAATACGTTGAATAAAATGGCTATATAAAAAATTTGATTGGATGTGTTTTGGGAAAAGGTGGGCGTGACAGGGGGGTTAGTTGCCCTCAAATAACTTTCGACTATTAAAAAGGGTACTATCCCTTTTAATTTCAAATCGAATGAGCCCTTTTTCAAGTTTCTCCGACAAAGATTTCAATAAAAACCTTATATGCCCCCAGGGCATAACTTATAACCCTTGTCCTGAGGGTTGTGGGTGAGTCTCCTCTTCAATAATAAATTTTCTATTTGGAAATCAGCTACGCTGAACAAAATGACTATCTCAAAATTTTTATTGGATGTGTTTGGGGGAATGATGGGGTTTGGGGGGAAGGGGTCTAGTTGCCCTCCAATCACTTTCGACTATTAAAAAGAGCACTAGCACTATGAATTTCCAATCGAATGAGCTTTTTTTGAACGACACCACCTTCTATAAAAACCTTATATGCCCCCAGGGCATAACCTAAAACCCTTACCCTGAGGGCTTTGGGTGAGTTTTCTCCTCAAAAACATATTTTTTATCTGGAAATCAACTACCCTGAACAAAATGGCTATCTAAAAATTTTGATTGGATGTGTTTGGGGGAAAGATGGGCGTGGGGGGGTTAGATGCCCTCCAGTCACTTTCGCCTATTGAAAAGGGCACTAGCCCTTTGAATTTCCAATCGAATGAGACTTTTTTGAAGTTTCTACGAAAACGGCTTCTATAAAAACCTTATGTGTCCCCAGGGCATAACTTAAAACCTTTGCCCTGAGGGTTATGGGGGATTGCCCTCCTCAAAAACATATTTTCTATCTGGAAATCAACTACGCTGAACAAAATCGCTATTTCAAAATTCTGATTGGATATGTTTGGGGGAATGATGGGCGTGGGGGGGGGGGCGAGTTGCCCTCCAATCACTTTTTACGAATAAAAAGGGTACTAGCCCTTGGAATTTCCGATCGAATTAGCCTTTTTTGACGTTGCTACGAAAAAGCCTTCTGTAAAAACCTTATATGCCCCCAGGGCATAACTTAAAACCCTTGCCCTGAGGGTTGTGTGGGAGTGTCCTCCTCAAGAACATATTTTCTATCTGTAAATCAACTACGCTGAACGAAATGGCTATCTTAAAATTTTGATTGGATGTTTTTGTGGGAATGATGGGGGTGGGGGGGGGGCTAGTTGCACTCCAATCACTTTCGACTATTAAAAAGGGCACTAGAACTCTCGATTTCCAATCGAATGAACCCCTTTTGAAGTTTCTACGACCAACCCTTCCATATGAAAGGCCCTGCTCTAAAGGAAAAAATAATAAATGATACACTGTGCCAATATCGTTCTTATATGCCCTCAGGGCAAAACTTAAAACCCTCTCCCCGAGGGTTGTGGGGGAGTGTCCTCCTCAAAAACTTATTTTCTATCAGGAAATCAATTACGCTGAACAAAATGGCTATATCAAAATTTTGATTGGATGTGTTTGGGGAATGATGAGCGTGTGTGGGGGGAGGGGGCTAGTTGCCCTCCAATCACTTTTGACCATTAAAAAGGGCATTAGGCCCTCCAATATCAGTCAAATGAGCCCTTTTCGAAGTTTCTGCGACAACTCCTCCGATACGAAGTACCCGGGTATGGAGGGAAAAAAAACATTGTGCCCACATCGTTCTTTACTTAGGCAGCGCTATCGCGCTGCCTATGAAAGCTTCTTATTGTTCTAATTAAACGAGCCATGTGTTTCAGGAGTTATTTTTTTGAGGAATTGGGACAAAATTCAAACTTTAGCGTAAAGTGCGAGGTGTTGAGGAGTAGAATCCCCCCCCATATACGCAAAAATTTTAAGTCTTAATGTTGATCCTTACTTTCAGTTGAAAAAACTTGTTTTTTTTTTAATTTAATGCCTGATCATTTTTTTAAATAATGCCAGGAAATCTGGCTCTACCTCCACGGAAAAATGCCTCTTCCCCAACGATATATTCTCTGGACAATTCAATTCCGGTAAAAATTGACCCAGGACAATTACCCTTAACATCTCCACGCGTAAAATTGACTCGGCAAAAAGAACGCAAGAAATAAGCAGAATTTCGTATAGCAATTCTGGCAAATTACTTCAGTGTTAAATTCCACCTGAAAATTCAACCCCTGGAAACCTACCTCCCCATGGATAATTCTCCCCATGGAGAATACCCCAGCAGAAAATTTGCCCCCCCCCGAAAAATGTATGCATACTTCCCATTAAAAAATACTATACATAAACAGCGGGCAAATTTTAAAACTTAGACTTCTCCCCATGGGCTGTGGGGGGCCGTGATATCTCCAAAGGCTCAGTTATTCGATCTTTCAACTATGCTGAACAAAATGTCTATCTAAAATTTTGACCGGGTAATTTTGAGAAAAAAGGGGATGGGAGGAGGCCTAGTTGCCCTCCAATCTCTTTGGCCACTTAAGAAGGAACTAGAATTCCACATTTTTGCAGATAGGAGCTGATAGTGTAATTTTCATTAAGAATTTATGACTTTTAGGGGTGTTTCCTTCTTTTTTTCAAAAATAGGACAAACTTTCTAAAACTCGTAGCCTTTGATGGATAAGACTAAACTTATTGAAACTTATATGTATTTGAAATCAGCATAATAAGCCGATTCTCCGTATTTTAGAGTTTCTGTTACTATTAAGCCGGATTGCTCCTTACTTACAGTTCGTTACAAAGAAATGTTTGACATTATAAACTAGAATATCGTTTTGAAACTTTTCACGCTAGTAGAATGCTAATATGGAATTTGCCAAGGCCCCTGTACCAAACAGGTTTCTGGTAGGTATAATATTCTACCGGTCCTATAGGTAAACATTTCTACAGGGCATTACACCTTTTCAAAGAGATTTACGCAATTTACCAGATTTCTAGTTCATGGTATATATGTCTTTTTAGGGTAAGTCCATGTTAGAAAACCAACGCGTCTTGTTTAGTTGTTAATATATATCAAATATTTTGTTGTTGTCACTATTCCAGTTTTTTCCAAACCTGTATTTGCATGTGGTTACTCCACAAACGGTATCCTTTCTGTGTTATTCTGGACCTTGTATACACCTTTTCAAAGAGCTCCCCCGCATTCCGGGCCAACCAGATATGTTTCTAGGCCAACCAGACATGGTCTTATACTTTTGTCAATTTAAACAAGTTTTTCTGACGCAATTTACCAGATTTCTAGTTCATGGTATATATGTCTTTTTAGGGTAAAACCATGTTAAGAAACCAGAGCGTCTTGTTTAGCTGTTAATATATATCAATTATTTTTTTTGTTGTCACTATTTCAGTTTTTTCTAAACCTGTATTTGCATGTGGTTACTCTACATACGATATCCTTTCTGTTTTATTCTGGACCTTGCATAATGTGTTATGAAGGACAAGTTTTTCTGACACAATTTACAGACCAGATTTCTACTTCATATATTTTATTTGATAACTTGATAGGTGATTTGAATAAAAAGATTTCAAATATTCTGTCTATGAAATAGAAGCTAACTCAATTGGCAAAAAGGTACACCATTAACACTATTCTGATCTGATTGAATTGTCGCCGACAATGAGATTTAATCAATGCTAAGCCTATTGTTATTGCAAGAGAGTTACCCAATTTACAGCATAGTGTTAACTGACAGAGTTCCAAATACGAACATTTTGAAAAGCAGACAAAAATCGGACATTATAATCAGAATTATTTGATTAACATTTAAAAAGGGGTAATGAGATATATGATCTGTATAATACACAAGTGATGTTTGATAAGTATTGTCAATTTAAAATATGATCTAACGTCCCCTTCGTCCCCCCCATTTATGAGGGCAGGGAGGGGAGGAGTTAATTTCGGAGGCCCGAAGGAGTTGTTAACTCGGGTAATTTGTTATAAATTTGAAAAATGCCTAAGGACGAATAGGAAATGAATTTTTTTCTTTACATGGTGTTTATTCAATTGAAAGCGAGGATTTCTGTTAAATAAATATTTTTTATATTTTTTACGTTCAATTGAAAGTAATGATTTCTGTTAAATAAATAATTGTTATACCTTTTAAAATAGCTTTACGGGGTTTCAATGAAATGAAATAAATGAATAAAGGTATGTTCTTAGGTATCCACTGTGCGAAGAACCTAACCTCGTCTTCAGGACGCTGATAACCCCCTTCGAATTTAGGACACTTAAACTCTTCTAGATTGAAAAGTGGAATCCTAGGATCACACTTTTTAATTAAAACTTTATCTGTAGTTACATTGCCCTTTACGTAGAGTGCTTCAACCCCGAAAAAGCTGCAAATTTCACTGACTTCCTCCTGAACATTTCTCAGTTCCTGTCCAGCATTTTTAAGTGGTGTAATCACTCTATCATAGAATCCCAGTCTGTTTGTATGACGTAATGTAGTACTCCACAAGCTTTTATCATACTCAAACATGTTATAGTTCACTATCTAATGATAACAGTCAATTTCTTCGAGTTCCATAGACAATAATAAAAATGCACATTCAAATATAGCCCCACAGGATGATTTTTTCAAACTGATAAATTCTGTGTCATTCAGTCCTATCATCTTGGAAGTTATTAATGTAGTTGTTAAGTAGAAAAAAACTTCATCAAACATTTATACCTTCGCTCAAGGATGACTGAAGTTATGACTATGGGGGATGAGCCCTAAAACCATCTGAATTCATTGTGGGGAGGAGTCATAAAACCCTTGGAAGTTATTGCGGGGAAGAGTCATTGAACTCTCGGTATCTATTTCAAACCCCGTAAAGCTATTTTAAAAGGTATAACAATTATTTATTTAGCAGAAATCCTCGCTTTGAATTGAACGGAAAAAATATAATAATTATTTATTTATCAGAAATCCTCGCTTTTTGAACTAACACAATGTAAATAAAAAATCACACGTAATAAAACTACAGAGTCCCTCAAACCCCGTAAAGCTATTTTAAAAGGTATAACAATTATTTATTTAACAGAAATCCTCGCTTTTTGAACGAACACCATGTAAAGAAAAAATCACACTGAATAAAACAACAGAATCCCTCAAACCCCTTAAAGCTATTTTAAAAGGTATAACAATTATTTATTTAACAGAAACCCTCGCTTTTTGAACGAACACCATGTAAAGAAAAAATCACACGGAATAAAACAACAGAGTCCCTCAAACCCCGTAAAGCTATTTTAAACGGTATAACAATTATTTATTTAACAGAAATCCTCACTTTCAATTGAACGGAAAAAATATAAGAATTATTTATTTAACAGATATCCTCGATTTTTGAACGAACACCATGTAAAGAAAAAATCACACGGAATAAAACGACAGAGCCCCTCAAACCGCGTAAAGCTATTTTAAAAGGTATAACAATTATTTATTTAACAGAAAATCCTCGCTTTCAATTGAACGTAAAAAATACAAGAATTATTTATTTAACAGAAATCCTCGCTTTCATAACGAACATCATTTAAAGAAAAATCACACGGAATAAAAAGACAGGGCCCATCAAACACCGTAAAGCTATTCTAAAATGTATAACAATTATTTTTTTATCATAACTACTCACTTTAATTGTAACGGAAAAAATATAAGATTTTTTATATAATATGAACTAATAGATTTTTTTCCGAACACCTATACAATAAAAAATCGAACGGAATGGATTAACATAGTATTTCGACCCCAAACAATCTGTTTTTAATTATATGACAATTATTTTTTTAACAAAAATCCTTACTTTCAATTGACCTGAAAAAAATAAAAGAATATTTTATGTAAAAGAAATCCTCGCTTTTTTAACGAACACCATATGAATAAAAAATCACACGGAATAAAACGACAGAGCCCCTCAAACCCCATAAAGCTATTTTAAAAGGTATAACAATTATTTATTTAACAGAAATCCTCGTTTTCAATTGAACGTGAAAAATATAAGAATTATTTATTTAACAGAAATCCTCGCGTTTTGAACGAACACAATGTAAAGAAAAAATCACACGGAATAACACGACAGAGACCCTCAAACCCCGTAAAGCTATTTTAAAAGGTATAACAATTATTTATTTGACAGAAATCCTCGATTTCAATTTAACGTAAAAAATATAAGAATTATTTATTTAACAGAAATCCTCGCTTTTTTGAACGACCACCATGTAAATAAAAAATCACACGGAATAAAACGACAGAGTCCCTCAAACCCCGTAAAGATATTTTAAAAGGTATAAAAATTATTTATTTAACAGAAATCTTCGCTTTCAATTGAACTGAAAAAATATAAGAATTATTTATTTAACAGAAATCCTCACTTTTTGAACGAATACTATGTAAAGAACTTATTACACAGAATAAAACTACAGAGCCACTCAATCACCGTAAAGCTATTTTAAAAGGTATAATAAATATATATTTAACAGAAATCAAAGATTTTTATAGAACGGAAAAAAAACAAGAATTATTTATTTAACAGAAATCCTCGCTTTTTGAACGAACACCATGTAAAGAAAAAATCACACGGAATAAAACGACTGAGCCCCTCAAACCCCGTAAAGCTATTTTAAAAGGTATAACAATTATTTATTTAACAGAAATCCTCGCTTTCAATTGAACGGAAAAAATATAATAATTATTTATTTAACAGAAATCCTCGCTTTAAATTGAACGAACACCATGTAAAGAAAAAATCACACGGAATAAAACGACAGAGTCCCTCAAACTATTTTAAATAGTTAAAATAGATCCGATCCTATTCCTAATTGACGATCCTATTCCTATTCCTCCGATCCTATTTTAAATTGACAATACTTATCAAACATCACTTGTGTATTATACAGATCATATATCTCATTACCCCTTTTTAAATGTTAATAAAATAATTCTGATTATAATGTCCGATTTTTTGTCTGCTTTTCAAAATGTTCGTATTTGGAAGTCTGTCAGTTAAAACTAAGCTGTAAATTGGGTAACTCTCTCGCAATAACAATAGGCTTAGCAGTGATTAAATCTCATTCTCGACGACAATTCAATCAGATCAGAGTAGTGCTAATGGAGTACCTTTTCGCAAATTGAGTTAGCATCTATTTCATAGACAAAATATTTGAATTCCTTTTATTCAAATCACCTATCAAGTTATCAAAAAAATATATGAAGTAGAAATCTGGTCTGTAAATTGTGTCAGACAAACTTGTCCTTCATAACACGTTATGCAAGGTCCAGAATAAAACAGAAAGGATATCGTATGTGGAGTAACCACATGCAAATACAGGTTTAGAAAAAACTGTAATAGTGACAACAAAAAAAAAATAATTGATATATATTAACAGCTAAACAAGACGCGCTGGTTTTTTAACACGGGCTTACCCTAGAAAGACATATATACCATGAACTAGAAACTGGTAAATTGTGTCAGAAAAACTTGTTTAAATTGACAAAAGTATAAGACCATGTCTGGTTGGCATAGAAGCATATCCGGTTGGTCCGGAATGCGGGGGAGCTCTGAATCTCTTTGAAAAGGTGTATACAAGGTCCAGAATAACACAGAAAGGATACTGTTTGTGGAGTAACCACATGCAAATACAGGTTTAGAAAAAACTGGAATAGTGACAACAAAAAAATAATTGATATATATTAACAACTAAACAAGACGCGTTGGTTTTCTAACATGGACTTACCCTAAAAAGGCATATATATCATGAACTAGAAATCTGGTAAATTGCGTAAATCTCTTTGAAAAGGTGTAATGCCCTGTAGAAATGTTTACCTATAGGACCGGTAGAATACTATACCTGCCAGAAACCTGTTTGGTACAGGGGCCTTGGCAAATTCCATATTAGCATTCTACTCACACTCTTTTCAAAAGCTTGGCTCGCTAACTATACTTACGCACAGTATTAAGAGTTCTAAATTCAGGAATTTTCATAATAAGCCATTTCAAAGTGTATACAATTCGTATACAAATTCGTATACAAAGTGTATACAAAGTTGTATACAATTCGACATCTGTGAGAGATAGGGAGACTTCTAGAATAATTGAACGTTTGTTTCATTCCAACGCTGGTGCAGAGCGTCAATTTGTGACTTAAAAACGACGAATAAGTCCCATATTTTCCCGCCTCCGACCCATGCGTTTAATCCCTCGTGCCCACCCTACCAGGATGACTCAGGTCTGAGACCTGTTGCATTTAATGATTGTCTTGCATCAAATCCTAATTGTTCGCATTTCCCGACAACTGAAAACAAGTCGCACCTTCCTCATCATGCTTCGGCTGTATCCTCGCCCTCCACTCCACCTCCAAATCCCCAAGGTAAATCCTTCTCTTACCCTACTTCTCCGCAGCATCATAATATTAAATTGAAACCCCACCCTGGAAATTCTCAAACACACCAAGTATCCCTGTCGAAATTCCCCAATCGGTTTGTTTTTCCAAACTTTTAGTTACTAATGCCGAAAGTCTTAATTTTGAAAAGCTTACTGACCTCGAGGCGCTTTCAGAATCAAATCTAATCGATATTTTAGCTATTACGGAAGTACAGTCCCATGACCTAGGGTCTCTGCACCTGACAAATTATTCAGAGTTTATTAAACTCCGTCCTTTAGACCACCCACTTAAAAAAAAAGGTGGCGGTGTTTTGTTCTTTACTAAGAGTAGCCTTTACCCAAAGGTTATTCGAGTCCCTAGTTTATCCGAGTACGATGAAACCCTCTGGCTAGGTATTAGACCAAAAGTTCTCCCTCGTCCATTTAATATTACTGCAATAGCCGTGTTCTATTACTCCCCAAATCAAAATATCGAGTCAAAACTTAAATTCATCCAGCAATTGCAGACAAGTGCTGATTTTGTTATTTCTAAATCCCCCAATGCTGGTCTTTTTTTTGTTGGCTATGCAAACGACCTTAAAATGGTTTCTTTTTACACATCACTTAAATTTACGAAGTTTGTTAAAATCCCAACGCCTCGGGGAAATACCTCTCTTGATGTTATTTTAACTAATATGTATAATTTTTACAACCATCCCTCAGCTCTCCCTCCATTAGGTGGGAGTTATCATCTTTCGATTCTTTTATCCCCCTCCTCAAATTTTAATCATTTTTTCTCAATAACTTATGGCAGTTATCGCCCTCTTCAAAATTCTGGTCTTCTTTCTTTTGGTATGTGGCTGAATGCTGAAGATTGGTCCGATGTTTATAGTTTAAAAAATATTGATGAGAAAATGGCTTTGTTCCACAAAAAGCTAATTGACAAATATCAAATTTGCTTCCCGGAAAAAAAAAATTAAAAATTGCTCCAGTGACAAACCCTTTATTAACCACACTATAAAAACACTAATTAGAACCAAATTGAAGCTTTTCAAAAATGGTAAACCAGACGAAGCCAATAAACTAAGAAAATCAATTAAAAGAAAAATTCGCAAATTGGCACGATCGTACTACAAAAATAAGGTCGAAGTATTGTTTACTAATACTACTACTACTACTACTAACAACTCAACGCAGAACCAAGCCGCCTAAGGCCAACACAGCTACGCACGCTCCTCCTCCACCCCAATCTATTCAAAGCCTCCCTTTTTACACCTTCCCACGAAGTTCCTATTTCCTTTAATTCTTTCTTTATGACGTCCTCCCACCCCAGACGGGGACGATCTGCTTTCCGTTTAGCCCTAGATGGTTGGCCGAAAAGAACAATCTTCGGCAATCTGTCATCCTTCATCCGAACATCATACCCTAACCACCTCAACCTTTTTTCATTATAGACCTAGAAAGCGGTATTGAACCACATTTTTCGTATAGCCTATTGTTTGAAATACGGTCAGTCAGCCGGGTACCCAGAAAAATCCTTAAGCAATTTCTCTGGAAAACATCTAGCAAATCTTCATCCGCTTTTCGGAGCGTCCATGCTTCAGAGCCATATTTGACCACTGTCATCACTGTAGCTTCTAATATTCTAATCTTGGTTTGCAGACTTATTTCCATATTCCTCCAAACTTTTTTTAACTGTGAAAAAATACCCTGAGCCCTGGCTATTCTACTTTTAACATCTTCACTGCTCACAATCTTTACTAATAATACTACCAAGGTAAATGAAGCTGCCCACCTGATCAATGTTTTCATTACCCAACGTCACCTTTTCATCTTCACTTATTCCTAGCCATAGTGACTGAGTCTTCCTAACATTAATTTCCAAACCAATTTTAGTACCCTGAACTCGTAAAATCTCAAAAAATTCATTGATTTCGCTCAAACTTTTATCTAGGATGCTTAAATCATCAGCATAATCCAAGTTCAGGAGACTTTTGCCTCCCCATTTGATTACGTGGTCTCTCATTGCCTTTCATGTGCTTCTTGAAACAAAGTCCATGTAAATAATCCATATAAAAGGAGATAGAACACAGCCTTGCTTAACTCTTGATTTAATACAAAACCAGCTGCTAACCTAATTTCCTTCCTTAACCGTAGGAGTGTTATTCTCGTACATAGCACTAATAACTTTAATGTATTTGTCTGGTATACCATACAAGGATAAAACCTTTACTAAAGCTCTTCTATCAACAGAATCAAACGCTTGCTCATAATCTATAAAACTGAGGACCAAAGGTGTTTGAAAACTCAGGCACTTCTCAATTATTAGCCTAAGGTTGAAAATTTGGTCGACACATCCTCTACCTTTTCTAAAACCGCACTTCTCTTCTCTTAAAACTTTGTCTACGGCAAGTCTCAGTCTAAAAAGTATCATATTAGTAATCAATTTGCTACCTACAGAGACAAGACTAATGCCTCGATAATTACCACACTCACTTTTATCCCCTTTTTTATAAAGTGGTTTAATTAAGGTTTTTTTCTAAAATCGTTAGGTACTTCCCCTTTTTCAAAAATCATATTCATAATCTTCAATAACTTATTTTTAACCTCAGAGCCACCATATTTAAGAAATTCATTTACTACCCTATCAGCACTTGGAGCCTTATTATTCTTTAATCCTTTTAGTACTGCTGCTATTTCCTCTCCACAAAACAAATCTTCCTTCACATCCAAAGTATCACAAACTTTTTCATTTTCCTCTATATTTTGTCCTGTAACTCGATCTCGGTTAAGCAAGTTCTCAAAATGTTCGGCCCATCTCGCTTTAGTTTTTTTCTTATCGTTAAGTGCCACCCCATTCCTATCTTTAACTGGGACAAGTCCGAATTGACTACTACCTCTCAATTTGTTAACGTGCCAGTACAATATTTTACTATTATGCCGTCTAGCTGCATCTTCTAAATCCTCGGCAATTTTATCCATGGCCTCCACTTCACACCTCCTTAGCTCATATTTCAATGCTTTCTCCACTTTCTTTACATTTCTTTTGTTTTCATGCGATCTATCACTCAGATAATTCTTGTACAAGTCCTTTTTCCTTTCTATTAAACATAAAGCTTTTTCACTAATATCCTTAGCTGAAGTTCAATCTTTCTTCCCTAAAACACTTTCAGCAACTTCACAAATTATTTTTCTAAAATTATTCCAACTATCTTCTACATTATCAAATTTTAAACTCTCAAGTTTAGTATTCAACTGTTTCTGGAAAGTTTCTATCTAATTCTCATCCTGGAGTCTTCCAACATCATAACTTCCTGGGAGGTACTTACTCTCCCGAAATTTCGGCTTTCAATTAACGCTAGACTCTGCCAGATGGTGATCTTAAATTTTAACATCAATAACAGCCCTTCGATATATCCTAGTTTCTTGTATTTATGCTACTAGTGTACGGTTAACTATAACGTTGTCAATAAGGTTCGATGTCTTACCATCATGTGAATACCATGTTAACTTATGAGCCATTTTATGGCCAAACACCGTATTGGTTATAACTAGATTGTTATACCTACAAAATTGCAAAAGTCTGTATCCATTACTGTTTTCTTTTCCTACACCAAATTTACCTAAGCTGGGATACCATCTATCCTTATTTCTACCAACCTGGGCGTTAAAATCTCCCAGTAATAACATCATATTTCTACCTGGGACCTTGTATATTTGCTCCTGTAACTGTAAGTAAAATTCATTTGAGTCACTAGTATCTCCATCAGTTGGTTCTACAGGGGCGTATACTACTATAACTGATACCCTGAACTTTCTAGTCATAAAATGAGCAATTAGTATTCTATTATTAATACCTCCCCAGCCTAAACAAGACTTAGCAGCTTCCTTATCCATCATGAGCCCTACTCCCTGTCTATGTACCCCATCCTTTCTGCCTGAGTAAACAAATTCTATATCACCTAATTTCATGCTTCCTACCCCTGGGATATGAGTTTCTGAAACTCCTAATAAATCCAGTTCGAATCGTCTGAATTCGTCAGTCAAAATGTCGATAAGATAGTCATTTTTTAATGTTGTAACATTCCAAGTTCCAATTTTTATGTTCTTTAAATCATTGAAATTATTTTCGCCTCAAGAAAAGCAATGATCCCGGATACCAGTGCAGGACGGGGATCACATATCTTCTCAAGTCTACACCGAAGTGCTTAAGCCGGCTTAGAACCGGACAGCAAGAAGTCCCTGGGGCCTCCAGTATGAATGAAGGCTTTGTGTAATCCTGGCCTCATCTTGGTCACAACATGGTTTTCAACACATGGCAATACTCTACTATCAACAAGAGTCGAAATCCTGCACAGACAATCTTAAGCCTATTACCTCCGACTCATTATATATTCATGCCTACAAATATTATGCTACTACGGGGAGGCAACCCGTAATAGATAAATTAGCTAGGAAGAGGTTTTTCAGCCCAAATACGTCCATTAGAACATACCAATCCCAGAAGAATTGTCCATTAGTTAGAATCCCGTGCGAATGCTGTGTCGTTTACTAGGCTATAATTTCCTCGAGGGGCGCCACTCCTCAAGTGTGAATAGAGTTGACCGCAAGGTCCCCAGTCTTGCTGGTACCCCGAAAGGGTCGAGGCAGCCCTTTGCAGAGGCCATTATCCATAGATCTGGATCTTACGCCCTTCCGCAGTTGTCCTCCTATAGAGGATCCTTCTGCGATGGTGTTCTGCATCACCATGCAATTTAACCCATTGCTGGGAGAAGGTTTGCAACTCATGGAACTTGTGGACAAATCAGTGGGTCCTTTTGAGTGTACATTTGAGGGGCCTTCTTCCTCCTCCGCCTGTATTTATGACCCCGGGCAAGGGTGCCCCAGTTTCTATTATGGACCCCCAGGGACAAGGTCCCCCCTTGGTCCGTGCCTCCTATGGAGGTACCCTACATATCTGTAGAGCGTTCCCCTATCACCACCTGGGGACACGCTGAATGGCCTGGGGGAGGCCAGATAAACGGATCACTTTTGTTTTGCAAAGACCATAACTCAGTGACATATTTAACCTACTACTTATAAATATACATAACTCACTGACTAGGCCTATGTAAGTTATATACAGAAACATATAACTCACAGACCTATTTA
The DNA here is from genome assembly GCF_049724085.1 of Artemia sp. Qi Xiang Cuo. Taxonomy (NCBI): domain Eukaryota; kingdom Metazoa; phylum Arthropoda; class Branchiopoda; order Anostraca; family Artemiidae; genus Artemia; species Artemia sp. Qi Xiang Cuo. The sequence goes on from NC_142801.1 coordinate 35,416,074, forward strand.
ACCTACTACTTATAATTGTGTGTAACTCACTGACTAGGCCTATCTAATTAATATACATAAAAATGTATCCCAGTGAAATATTTATACTACTACTAATAAATATGTTTAACTGACGGAACAGGCCTATAATATATATAAAGAAACATATAACTGAGAGACATATTTAGCCTACTACTTAAAATATATGTAACTCACTGACTAGGCCTATATAAGTTATATACAGAAATATATAACTCAGTGACATATTTAGCCTACTACTTATAAATATATGTAACTAACTGACTAGGCCTGTATAAGTTATATACAGAAATATATAACTCAGTGACATATTTAGCCTACTACTTATAAATATGTGTAACTCACTGAATACGCCTATCTAAGTTATATACAGAAATATATAACTGAGCGACATATTTAGCCTAATACTTAGGATTATGTTTAACTCATATATTAGACCTATATGATTTAAATACGGAAATATAAAACTCATTGAAGTATTTAACCTACTACTTAAAAATATGTGAAACTCACTTTCTTGGCCTATATAATCTAATTGTGGATAAAGATAAATGAGTGACATATTTAGCCTACTAATTATAAATATGTGTAACTCACTGAGTAGGCCTATATAAGTTATATACAGAAAATATATAACTCAGTGACATATTTAGCCTACTACTTATAAATATGTGTAACTCACTGACTAGGCCTATCTAAGTTATATACAGAAATATATAACTGAGTGACATATGTGTAGCCTAAATGTAAAAGTGCATTCTTCAAAAAGGAAGCTTTCATTTATTCTAAAGAAAATTTTGTTTGCGAAAAAACAAATTCCCCCCTAACAGAAGGGAACTGAATATTCCTCCACATAAAGGCATCTTTTCCATAAGGTAATAGAAACCTAGTAACTGAAGCAAAACTCAATTGTTCACTAATAAACCAAAAAACTAGTATTCCGAGGTTGAAAAGCTGTGTGACCGGAGGTTTGAACGGCTCAACTTAAATCTACCCGGATCTCCTGATGGTACTGTCAATGTTCTAAATAAATTCCCCACTTCTAGTGCCCAGAGTCTTCCACCATTATCTGAACGATTACCATCAAGAACCCTTTCCCCTTATTTTCCCACTGTTACCCCGTCTGAGATAGAAATAAGAATTAAAAAACTAATAAAGACAAGTATTTGTCCTTTGGATATCCCCTTTCCTCTTATTAGTGCCTTCAGTGATTTCTTGTCTAAGCCCTTGTCTTTCCTGTTTAACAAGATTACCGAGTCTGGGCAAATTCCTACAATTTGGAAGCAGGGTTTCATAACCCCTTTGAAAAAGAAAAACGGAAAGCCTGGTTTTGAAGGCGTCTGGCCTATTACTCTTACTCCTATTTTCTCGAAACTTTATGAAGGATTAATTGCAGATTTGCTAAAGGAAAAAATCCTACCTCTTACTGACTTGAAACAATTTGGGAACCTAAATCCACCTCTACTTCCCATTACCTCGTTTCTCTTATTGATCACATCGGGAAAACCCTTGAAAAGCCTAATTCCTGGCTAAATTTAATTTCCATCGACCTTCAGAAAGCATTCGACCTTGTTAACCACAATATTTTAATTGAGAAACTTGTCAGAGTTAAATATTGATCCCTTACTGGTGAAATTAGTTGCCTCCTTCTTAACAAATAGATCGCAAGTTGTCAAATACCAAAATCATTGTTCAAATCCTCTACCTGTCCACAATGGCATACCCCAAGGTACTCTCCTAGGTACCCTCCTTTTTTTAGTCATAATTAACAGCCCCACGAAGGAATTTCCTGACCGATGGAAAACTGTTGGTGACCTAACGGTTGTTGAAACTTGCTTCAGGAATTCAATAATTGACCCTATGAGTATCCTCAAAGAAATTGGAGATGAAGCCTCAGACTTGGACATGACAGTAAGCCTCTTAGTCTATGATAACACCAATTTGTTTCCTCAAATCATTGCCCTGTTTTCTTAATCCTATCCCTCCTTAAATTTATGTGTCCTCATTTAAACTACTTGGCGTCACAATTTCTTCAAATTTAAAGTGGGATATCCACGTTAAAGACATTATCCATAGAGCTAATGTGTCTATTGCCCTCCTTAAGCTCCTAAATAAATTCAGCGTCCCCCTTCCCACTCCTTAAGAATTTACACGTCTTTTGTCCGCCAGCATCTAGAATATGCTTGTCCAGTTTGGCGCCCTAGTATCTCTCGCGAAGAATCGGAAAAAATCGAATCAATTCAAAAAAGGGTCTTGCGAATAATTTTCAAAGAAGGCAAGGTGCCATAATCTCTGCTCCTAAAAAAAGCTAGTCTGAAAACCCTGGAGCAAAGGAGGGTTTCGTTGTGCCTCCGTTTTGCAAAAAATGCCATAACAAACCCTCGGACGGCAAGTATTTTCCCCAAACGTTACTCCCCATCCAGATTACGGCCGCCTCGAGCTGTTTCTGAGCCCATCTCTGCTTTGATCCCCCGTCACTGCGTTCCTTCCAAATATAAAAGAACTCTTGTCCCGTTTATGAGAGAAAAAATGAATAAAACGCCTTAATAGTGTCTTTTTTTTCCCTCTTTTTTCTTTATTAGTTGATAATCCTGCCGAGGTTCTTGCACTCTTTTGCTTGCCCCCCCCCCTTTCTTGACCTGTTTTTATTGTTTTTAACTCTTTTATTGATTTACTGTAGTTTAATTGCTGACACTTTCTTAGTATCCCTTTTAATTTAAATGCATTTATGCCTCGCTCCAAGTTTAGTTTGACCAGTTTTTAATGCATTTATGTCTCGCTCTAAGTTTAGTTTGACCAATTTTTTTTTTTTTATTTTTTTAATTGACTTTTTACAGTTTTATTTATTGACCTTTAAATGATGTTCATTATGGTTTTCTCCATTTCGTTGTTGTTCTTTGCATTTTTAGTGTAACCATTTATTTGTTGTCGACTCCAAAGTCCGAATTCGGCCCTTTGTGGGCTTGTGATAGCGATTTTTTTTTAAATAAATATCTAAATATCTTATCTACAACCCCTCCCCACCTGCACAATTCATTCAATAGAACGCTATTCATGGTCTTATGCGTGCCAAAACAAGACAGTAGAAAAAATATTTATCTCATGTCAATAATGCGGTCAAATTATTGTTTAAAAAATTAAAAATCAAACGTCGCAAATCAAAACACCCCCAAAAAGTCAAGCAATATTAATGAAAGTCACACCATCATGTTTGGCATATCAGAGAACCCGCACTGTTATCCCCGTTCTACATAATAAGAAAAGATAAACAATACTTTTTTGGGCATAAAAATTATAAAAATCCTCTGCTGAAACTTTGAGTAACCGAATGAAGATTCTTAGTTCTAGGGAAACATTTTCCACTCTGTATTGATCGAAACAATGGGAAGGGAGCGTCTTAAAAATCGTTAAATTCTATTGGATGGATTTGCGAATCCAACAAGTGGGTTAAAAAAGAAGATTGATAGGGTGGACTTGAGGAACGCTTACACGAGTAAGGTTGCAACACAATCAGAGCTTTTACTGGAAGAAAACGATCCAAGTTTTAGTAATGAAGTTCTAGTTTTTGGTTCGACCCTTCAAAACTGCCTTGATGCATGACGGGCAATACGTACAGGAACACAAAAAAAAAATTTGATAAAATCGTACACAAACGACCCAAAATAGAGAGAGATGTTTGCCTTTACTTACCATAGTTATGCCAGGAAAACATAAAATTTTAGGGTGCTTTAAAGGCGCGTGACTCACAAAAACGTAACAAAAATTAATGTAAACAAATCTTTATACGTTTTTGAGGTTTTTTGGGTCCCACTAGAAAAAAATCCTTGTGTAAAACACCCCCCGAAAAAATCCTTGATACGGCTCTGGATGCGACATTACATTTTGGAAGGCTCTATTAAGTTCTTGCCTCGTGACAAACAAGGACAGTTCTTGCTAGTCCTTAATCAAGAGCCTACAGTGTCTGAGCTGAAACGAGATTTATTAAACTTTTTTTATGTCAGAGAACACTATTTGAAGTAGATGCGTCAATTTTTTGCTTCTTCCAGCTGTACTACTGCTTTCTAGAGGAAATTGCGCTTAAGCAGAATCTAGTTCCAATTAAAATCTTTATGAAAAAATAATAGAAATATTGAAGCACAAAATCTTCATAAGAATCTTCATAGCAAATAATAATTAAATACAATCAAATTTTATCTACTACAAATAAAAATGGTGCTACTCCCCTCCCTTAAGCCCCCTAAAAAGGCTTTACTGAAATTTGCATTTCACTGAAAATGGTATGTATTTCGAAACCTGTGGCTCAGTTTTTCGAGACAAAAAGAAGAAAATCATGACAATAATCAAGATTGCAAGAAAGAAGAACAAATCATTAGAATAATAATATTTCTAAATTTTAACTTGAATTTACTATTAACAAAGGACGCATTTATATCCATTTTTTTTAGTTCTGTTTAATTCAAACATATAGAAAATTGATGCCTAAATAAAACATTTAGGATAAACTTTTAGTAATTTTTGAAGCAATCTGTATAGTTCGTTGAAGCAGTGTTCTGAATTTACAAATATTGAAATGACTTACCAATTTATTTTCTATATATTTAAAAGAAATATTTTTAAAATACAGAAAAGTAGGTTTTAAGAGTAGTGTTTTTAAAAGTAGGGATACTGCGTATCAACTAGTTTGGTATCAGTTTAGTATTTAGTATCATTAGTATCAACAAAATTTACTGCGTATCACACTAGTGAAAATATATTGAATTTTAATAATATAAGAATAATAATAATAAGTCTAAGCAATTTTTCCTGAGCATTCCCCTCCTCAATACCCATCTCCTTATGCTAAATATTTTTAGTGTTTTAAGAAAAGTTCTGATTCTTGTGTTTCAAGAATCGTTCTTAAGGAATTGGGACAAAAGGTTGACCTTTAGCGTAAAGAGAGGGGTATTGAAAAGGGGACAGCCTCCCTATATACGGGACAATTTTTGTTCTTTTTAATTTTAAGTGTTGCTTTCTACTTTCAAGAGAAAAATGTTTTATTTATTTAATTTCTGACCGGTTTTCAAATAGTCCCAAGAAATCCACCTCCCCCTTTATGGAAAATCTCCCCCCCACCCAAAAAAAAATTCATCCGTGGAAGAATTTTTACCTGGAAGAATTTTTCCTCCTGCGTAAAATCCTCCCCCCCCCCTCGGGAAATTACCCCTGGACAATTCCATCCTCGCTGCAAATTGCCTAAAATTCCGCCTGAACAATTTTCCTTAGAACACATTCTTAAAAAAACCACTGTTTTTCACTTGATTTCTGATCATTATTTAGGTCATGGCGGAATCCACTCTATGTAGAACATTTTCTTTCGGACCCCCCCCCCCCCCCAGTGGAAAGCTTCTCCCGTGGAAAATTTCCCAGTGTAGACTTTTTCCTGGTGATAATTCCCCCACGGAGAATTCTCCTGTAGAAAGTCCCATCCAGTTTAAAAATACCCCAGAGATTTCCAACTCTGCAGAAAATTTCCCTTGGAAAAATCCCCAGAACATCTCCACGTGTAAAATTGAGTCACCAACGTGAAAGTATGACAGATAAAAGGAATTTCGTATATGAATTCTCGCAAATTCCCTCTGTGTAGAATTTCCCATGGAAAGTTCACCCCCGGTACCCTCCCTCCCAATGGAAAGTTCTCCCCGTAGAACATCCATCCCCAAAAAATCCCCCCCCCCGAAAATGTCAGCACAGACCTACTTCCCAATAACAAATACTATATATAAACAATGGGCAAATTTCATAGCTTTCAGCCTTTCACCTGGGGACTGTGGGGGTTATATCATCTCCAAATGCATAGTTATTAGACCTTTTAACTATGTTGAACAAAATGGCTATCTCAAATTTTTTATCAGACAACTTTGGGGAAAAAGAGCGTGGGGGGGGGGGCTAGTTGCCTTCAAATCTTTGAGGTCACACAAAAAGGGCACTAGGAATTTTAATTTCTGTTCATATGAGCGCTATCCCTATCTCCTAGAACCATAGGTTCGATACAATCAGCCTGGGAAGAACAAAGAAAAAAAAACAACAGCAAATAAAAGTAGAAAGGCCTCATGAGGTCCCACGGGGCCCTACTGCTGCCACCTACAACTTTTTTGACAGGGTCAATGACACTTCGTTCAAGATCAATTGATTTGTTGTTATTGTTATGGCCAAGTGCACGCTCGGGGCGAATGTTAGGATCCAGGAATAGGAAAACAGGATCACGTGTTTCGTGAATCAAAAATTTCCCTTAGAAACAACAAAATAATTCCCCTTTCTTGACAAATCAATCAACCATGACATCATCTGTCAGACATTAAAAAACTTTACCACGGAAACAATTCTACTGGTCGGTCTCTAAAGATATTAATAGACTTTGCCCTGGAAGCAATTCTCCAAGAAATTCCGGTGAATTTTTTGATCCTAGGGATGAAGAGATTAACTTGGGATTAGGATGTTTAAGTAATTTGAAACGTGACAGTACAGGGATGCCAAAAACATAAGGAACGTGCTGAAATTACGTTTAGGGATTATATGAGTGAAACCGTTTTAGACATTTTAGGGAATTATTTCGGCGAAACAGTTAGAGACATTTTAAAAGATGATGTTAGAAGATGTTTTAGAAGAGGTTGAGTGTGGTCGTTATAATACACAAGTTCCATTTGAAGAGTGTCGTGAGGTCCCCTACCCCAACCCCAAAGGGCCTCGATCCCCCTACCCCAACCCCGAAGGAAGTCCCGGGCTACCAAAGGGTCCCCCGGGCCCCCAAAAGGGCCTCCCGGCGCCCAAAAGGACCACCCGGCTCCCAAAGGTTCCCCCGGGCTCCCAAAGGATCCCCCGGGCTCCCAAAGGATCCCCCGGGCTCCCAAAGGATCCCCCGGGCTCCCAAAGGATCCCCCGGGCCCCCCAAAGGGCCCCCCAGCGCCCCAAAGGACCATCCGGCCCCCCAAGGGCCCCCGGACCGCCAAAGGTCCTCCCGGGTCCCCAAAGGACCACCCGGCCCCCAAGGGTCCCCCCGACCCCCTAACCCCTCCCCCCCGGCCCCAAAGAGTCCCCTCCCCATTTTTTAATACTTTTTTAAGGCTTTATTATATCTTTTCAGAACAAGTTATTTTCTTAATGTCCCTTTTAAGCCCATTTTACAAGTTGAAGTTCCCATCCGTCTCACCCACAACTTTACTTTACAGCTTTTTGGATACCTCAACACCAAGAAATACTTTTCAAAAGACATTTCAGAGCAAGTTACTTTCTTAATGTCCCTTCTAAACCCGTTTTCCAACTTGAATCATCCATCCTTTTCACCACAACTTTACTTTACAGCTTTTTGGATAGCTCAACACCAAGAAATACTTTTCAAAAGACATTTCAGAGCAAGTTACTTTCTTAATGTCTCTTCTAAAACCATTTTACAAGTTGAAGTAGTCATCTTTTCACCCACAACTTTACTTTACAGCTTATTGGATACCACAACACCAAGAAATACCTTTCAAAAGACATTTCAGAACAAGTTACTTTCTTAATGTCCCTCCTAAACTCATTTTACAAGTTGAAGTAGTCATCTTTTCACCCACAACTTTACTTTACAGCTTTTTGGATACCACAACACCAAGAAATACCTTTCAAAAGACATTTCAGAGCAAGTTCCTTTCTTAATGTCACTTCTAAACCCATTTTACAACTTGAAGTACCCATCCGTTTCACCCACAACTTTACTTTACAGCTTTTTGGATACCTCAACACCAAGCAATACTTTTCAAAGACCATTTCAGAACAAGTTACTTTCTTAATGTCCCTCCTAAACTCATTTTACAAGTTGAAGTAGTCATCTTTTCACCCACAACTTTACTTTACAGCTTTTTGGATACCACAACACCAAGAAATACCTTTCAAAAGACATTTCAGAGCAAGTTACTTTCTTAATGTCCCTTCTAAACCCATTTTACAACTTGAAGTACCCATCCGTTTCACCCACAACTTTACTTTACAGCCTTTTTGGATACCTCAACACCAAGCAATACTTTTCAAAGACCATTTCAGAACAAGTTCTTTTCATAATGTCCATCCTAAACCCATTTTACAAGTTGAAGCATCCATCCTCTCCCCCACAACTTTACTATACTGCATTTTTGGATACCTCAACACCGAGAAATACTTTTCAAAAGGCATTTCAGAGCAAATTTTTTTCTTAATGTCCATCCTAAACCCATTTTACAAGTTGAAGCATCCATCCTTTTCACCCACAACTTTACTTTACTGCCTTTTTTAATACCTCAACACCAAGAAATACTTTTCAAAGACCATTTCAGAACAAGTTCTTTTCATAATGTCCATCCTAAACCCATTTTACAAGTTGAAGCATCCATCCTTTTCACCCATAACTTTACAATACAGCTTTTTGGATACCTCAACACCGAGAGATACTTTTCAAAAGGCATTTCAGAGCAATTTCCTTTCTTAATGTCCCTTCTAAACCCATTTTACAACTTGAAGTACCCATCCATTTCACCCGCAACTTTACTTTACAGCTTTTTGGATACCTCAACACCAAGAAATACCTTTCAAAAGGCATTTCAGAGCAATTTCCTTTCTTACTGTCCCTTCTAAACCCATTTTCCAACTTGAAGTACCCATCCGTTTCACCCACAACTTTATTTTACAGCTTTTTTGGATACCTCAACACCAAGCAATACTTTTCAAAGGCATTTCAGAACAAGTTCTTTACGTAATGTACTTCCTAAGCCAATTTTACAAGTTGAAGTAGTCATCTTTTCCCCCACAACTTTACTATAAGGCTTTTCGAATACCCCAACATCAAGCAGTACCTTTCAAAAGGCTTTATTATATCTTTTCAGAACAAGTTCTTCATGTAATTTTCTTCCTAAACCCATTTTACAAGTTGAAGTACTTATCTTTTTCCCCACAACTTTACTTTACGACTTATTTGCACACCCAAACATCAAGCAATACTTTCCAAAAGGCTTTATTATATCTTTTCAGAACAAATTTTTTTTCTTAAAGTCCTTCTTAAACCATTTTTACAAGTTAAAGTAGTTATCTTCTTCACCACAACTTTACTTTACGACTTTTTGCACACCCCAAGATCAAGCAATACTTTTCAAAAGGCTTTATTATATCTTTTCAGAACAAGTTCCTTTCTTAATATCCTTCTTAAACCAATTTTACAAATTCTAAATTTTGTTTAGGAATATTTCAGTAGTGTTTTGTTATGGTTTACCTTATCACAGTTACATTCTCTTGATTTTTCAAAGTTCATTTATAAATTTCTTTCGTTGAAATGCAAGAGTTGGAATATTTCAGTAGTGTTTGGTTGTGGTTTACCTTGTCACAGTTACATTTTCTTGATTTTTCAAAGTTCATTTTGGATTTCTTTCATTGAAATGCAAGAGTTGGAATAATTCAGTAGTCTTTTGTCGTCGTTTACCTTGTCACAGTTACATTCTATTGATTTTTCAAAGTTCATTTGAATTTCTTTCATTGAAATTCAAGAGTTGGAATATTTCAGTAGTGTTTCGTTGTGTTTTACCTTGTCACAGTTACATTCTCTAGATTTTTCAAAGTTCATTTTGGTTTTCTTTCGTTGAAATACAAGATTTGGAATATTTCAGTATTGTTTTGTAGTGGTTTACCTTGTCACACTTACATTCTCTTAATTTTTCAAAGTTCATTTTGGTTTTCTTTTGATGAAATGCAAGAGTTGGAATATTTCAGTAGTGTTTTGTCGTGGTTTACCTTGTCATAGTTACGTTCTCTTAATTTTTCAAAGTTCATTTTGGATTTCTTTCGATGAAATGTAAGAGTTGGAATATTTCAGTAGTGTTTTGTTGGGTTTTACATTGTAACACTTACATCCTCATAATATTTCAAAGTTCATTTTGGGTTTCTTTCATTGCAATGCAAGAGTTTGAATATTTCAGTAGTGCTTTGTCTTGGTTTACCTTGTCATACTTAAATTCTCTTGATATTTAAAAGTTCATTTTGAATTTCTTTCGATGAAATGCAAGATTTGGAATATTTCAGCAGTGTTTTGTCATTGTTTACCTTGTCACAGTTACATTCTTTTAATTTTTCAAAGTTCATTTGGTTTTCATTCGTTGAAATGCATAAGTTGGAATATTTCAGTAGTGTTTTGTTGTGGTTTACCTCGTCACAGTTACAATTTCTTGATTTTCGAAGTTCATTTTGGATTTCTTTCGATGAAATGCAAGAGTTGGAATATTTCAATAGTGTTTTGTCGTGGTTTACCTTGTCAAAGTTACATTCTCTTAATTTTTCAAAGTACATTTTGAATTTCTTTCATTGAACTGCAAGAGTTGGAATATTTCAGTTGGATCAAAAAATCAAGAAAATGTAACTGTGACGAGGTAAACCACAACAAAACACTACTGAAATATTCCAAATCTTGTATTTCAATGAAAGAAATTCAAAATGAACTTTGAAAAATTAAGAGAATGTAACTGTGACAAGGTAAACCATGACAAAATACTACTGAAATATTCCAACTCTTGCATTTCAATGAAATAAATTCAAAATGAACTTTGAAAACTTAAGAGAATGTAACTGTGACAAGGTAAACCAAAACAAAACACTGTTGAAATATTCCAACTCTCACATTTCATCGAAAAAAATTCAAAATGAACTTTTAAAAATCAAGAGAATGTAACTGTGACAAGGTAAACCATGACAAAACACTAGTGAAATATTCCAACACTTGCATTTCAACGAAAGAAATTCCAAAATGGTTTACCCAAGTGGTTTACCTCGTCACAGTTACATTTTCTTGATTTTTCAAAGTTCATTTTGAATTTCATTCGTTGAAATGCAAGAGTTGGAATATTTCAATAGTGTTTTGTCGTGGCTTACCTTATCAAAGTTACATTCTCTTAATTTTTCAAAGTTCATTTTGAATTCCTTTAATTGAAATTAAAGAGTTGGAATATTTCAGTAGTGTTTTGTCGTGTTTTACCTAAACACAGTTACATTCTCTTAATTTTTCAAAGTTCATTTTGGTTTTCTTTTGATGAAATGCAAGAGTTGGAATATTTCAGTAGTGTTATGTCGTGGTTTACCTTGTCACACTTACATTCTCGTAATGTTTTAAAGTTCATTTTGGATTTGTCTCGATGAAATGCAAGAGTTGGAATATTTCAGTAGTGTTTTGTCATGGTTTACCTTGTCACAGTTACATTCTCTTTATTTTTCAAAGTTCATTTGAATTTCTTTCATTGCAATGTAAGAGTTGGAATATTTCAGTAGTGTTTTGTCTTGGTTTACCTTGTCACAGTTACATTCTCTTGATTTTTCAAAGTTCATTTTGAATTTCTTTCGTTGAAATGCAAGAGTTGGAATATTTCAGTAGTGTTTTGTCATGGTTTAACTTGTCACAGTTACATTCTCTTAATTTTTCAAAGTTCATTTGGTTTTCATTCGTTGAAATGCATGAGTTGGAATATTTCAGTAGTGTTTTGTTGTGGTTTACCTCGTCACAGTTACAATTTCTTGATTTTCGAAGTTCATTTTGGATTTCTTTCGATGAAATGCAAGAGTTGGAATATTTCAATAGTGTTTTGTCGTGGTTTACCTTGTCAAAGTTACATTCTCTTAATTTTTCAAAGTCCATTTTGAATTTCTTTCATTGAACTGCAAGAGTTGGAATATTTCAGTTGGATCAAAAAATCAAGAAAATTTAACTGTGACGAGGTAAAACACAACAAAACACTACTTAAATATTCCAAATCTTGTATTTCAACGAAAGAAATTCAAAATGAACTTTGAAAAATTAAGAGAATGTAACTGTGACAATGTAAACCACGACAAAACACTATTGAAATATTCCAACTCTTTCATTTCAATGAAAGAAATTCAAAATGAACTTTTAAAAATTAAAAGAATGTAACTGTGACAAGGTAAACCATGACAAAACACTATTGAAATATTCCAGCACTTGCATTTCAACGAAAGAAATTCCAAAATGGTTTACCCAAGTGGTTTACCTCGTCACAGTTACAATTTCTTGATTTTTCAAAGTTCATTTTGAATTTCCTTCGATGAAATGAAAGAGCTGGAGTATTTCAATAGTGTTTTGTTGTAGTTTACCTTGTCAAAGTTACATTCTCTTAATTTTTCAAAGTCCATTTTGAATTTCTTTCATTGAAATGCAAGAGTTGGAATATTTCAATAGTGTTTTGTCATGGTTTACCTTAACACAGTTACATTTTCTTAATTTTTCAAAGTTCATTTTGGTTTTCTTTCGATGAAATGCAAGAGTTGGAATATTTCACTAGTGTTTTGTCGTGGTTTACCTAATCATAGTTACATTCTTTTAATTTTTCAAAGCTCATTTTGGATTTCTTTCGTTGAAATGCATGATTTGGAATATTTCTGTAGTGTTTTGTTGTGGTTTACCTTATCAGAGTTACATTCTCTTGATTTTTCAAAGTTCATTTTGAATTTATTTCGTTGAAATGCAAGATTTGGAATATTTCAGTAATGTTTTGTCGTGGTTTACCTTGTCACAGTTACATTCTATTAATTTTTCAAAGTTCATTTTGGTTTTCTTTCGTTGAAATGCAAGAGTTGGAATATTTCAGTAGTGTTTTGTTGTAGTTTACCCTGTCACAGTTACATTCTCTTAATTTTTCAAAGTTTATTTTGGATTTCTTTCGATGAAATGCAACAGTTGGAATATTTCAATAGTGTTTTGTCGTGGTTTACCTAGTCACAGTTACATTCTCTTGAATTTTCAAAGTTCATTTTGAATTTCTGTCATTGAAATGCAAGAGTTGGAATATTTCAGTAGTGTTTTGTCGTGGTTTACCTTGTCACAGTTACATTCTCTAGATTTTTCAAAGTTCATGTTAGTTTTCTTTCGTTGAAATGGAAGAGTTGGAATATTTCAATAGTGTTTTGTCGTGGTTTACCTAATCATAGTTACATTCTTTTAATTTTTCAAAGTTCATTTTGGTTTTCTTTCGATGAAATGCAAGAGTTGGAATATTTCAATAGTGTTTTGTCGTGGTTTACCTAATCATAGTTACATTCTTTTAATTTTTCAAAGCTCATTTTGGATTTATTTCGTTGAAATGCATGATTTGGAATATTTCTGTAGTGTTTTGTTGTGGTTTACCTTATCAGAGTTACATTCTCTTGATTTTTCAAAGTTCATTTTGAATTTCTTTCGTTGAAATGCAAGAGTTGGAATATTTCAGTAGTGTCTTGTCGTGGTTTACCTTGTCACAGTTACATTCTCATAATTTTTCAAAGTTCATTTTGGTTTTCTTTCGTTGAAATGCAAGAGTTGGAATATTTCAGTAGTGTTTTGTTGTAGTTTACCCTGTCACAGTTACATTCTCTTAATTTTTCAAAGTTCATGTTGGATTTCTTTCGATGAAATGCAAAAGTTGGAATATTTCAATTGTGTTTTGTCGTGGTTTACCAGTCACAGTTACATTCTCTTGAATTTTCAAAGTCCATTTTGAATTTCTGTCATTGAAATGCAAGAGTTGGAATATTTCAGTAGTGTTTTGTCGTGGTTTACCTTGTCACAGTTACATTCTCTAGATTTTTCGAAGTTCATTTTGGTTTTCTTTCGTTAAAATGTAAGAGTTGGAATATTTCAGTAGTGTTTTGTTGTGGTTTACCTTGTCACACTTACATTCTCTTAATTTTTCAAAGTTCATTTTGGATTTCTTTTGATGAAATACAAGAGTTGGAATATTTCAATAGTGTTTTGTCGTGGTTTTCCTAGTCATAGTTACATTCTCTTAATTTTTCAAAGTTCATTTTGGATTTCTTTCATTGAAATGCATGAGTTGGATTATTTCAGTAGTGTTTTGTTGTGGTTTACCTTATCACAGTTACTTTCTCTTGATTTTAAAAGTTCATTTTGGATTTCTTTCGTTGAAATGAAAGAGTTGGAATATTTCAATAGTGTTTTGTTATGGTTTACCTTGTCACAGTTACGTTCTCTTGATTTTTCAAAGTTCATTTTGGTTTTCTTTCGTTGAAATGCAAGAGTTGGAATATTTCAGTAGTGTTTTGTAGTGGCTTACCTTGTCACACTTACATTCTCTTAATTTTTCAAAGTTCGTTTTGAATTTCTTTCGTTCAAATGCAAGAGTTTAAATATTTGAGTAGTGTTCTGTCATGGTTTACCTTGTCAAAGTTACATTCTCTTAATTTTTCAAAGTTCATTTTGAATTTCTTTCATTGAAATGCAAGAGTTGTAATAATTCAGTAGTGTTTTGTCGTGGTTTACCTTGTAACAGTTACATTCTCTTGATTTTTCAAAGTTCATTTTGAATGTCTTTCGTTGAAATGCAAGAGTTGGAATATTTCAGTAGTGTTTTGTTATGGTTAACCTTGTCACAGTTACATTCTCTTGATTTTTCAAAGTTCATTTTGGTTTTCTTTCGTTGAAATGCAAGAGTTGGAATATTTCAGTAGTGTTTTGTAGTGGTTTACCTTGTCTGACTTACATTCTCTTAATTTTTCAAAGTTCATTTTGGAATTTCTTTCGTTGAAATGCAAGAGTTGGAATATTTCACTAGTGTTTTGTCGTGGTTTACCTTGTCACAGTTACATTCTCTTAATTTTTCAAAGCTCATTTTGAATTTCTTTCATTGAAATGCAAGAGTTGGAATATTTCAGTAGTGTTTTGTCGTGGTTTACCTTGTCACAGTCTCTTAATTTTTCAAAGTTCATTTTGAATTTCTTTCGATGAAATGTGAGAGTTGGAATATTTCAACAGTGTTTTGTTGGGGTTTACCTTGTCACAGTTACATTCTCTTAAGTTTTCAAAGTTCATTTTGAATTTTTTTCATTGAAATGCAAGAGTTGGAATATTTCAGTAGTGTTTTGCCATGGTTTACATTGTCACATTTACATTCTCTTAATTTTTAAAAGTTCATTTTGAATTTCTCTCTTTGAAATACAAGAGTTGGAATATTTCAGTAGTGTTTTGTTGTAGTTTACCTCGTCACAGTTACATTTTCTTGATTTTTCAAAGTTCATTTTGAATTTATTTCGTTGAAATGCAAGAGTTGGAATATTTCAGTAGTGTTTTGTTGTGGTTTACCTTGTCAAAGTTACATTTTCTTAATTTTTCAAAGTTCATTTTGGAGGTCTTTAATTGAAATGCAAGAGTTGGAATATTTCAGTAGGGTTCTGTTTGGGTTTACCTTATCACAGTTACATTTTCTTGATTTTTCAAAGCTCATTTTGAATTTCTTTCGTTGAAATGCAAGAGTTGGAATATTTCAGTAGTGTTTTGTCATGGTTTACCTTAAGATAGTTACATTTTCTTTATTTTTCAAAGTGCATTTGGATTTCTTTCCTTGAAATGCAAGAGTTGGAATATTTCAGTAGTGTTTTGCTGTGGTTTACCTTGTCACAGTTACATTCTCTTGATTTTTCAAAGTTCATAGTTGGAATATTGCAGTAGTGTTTGGTTGTGGTTTACCTTGTCACAGTTACATTCTCTTGATTTTTCAAAGTTCATTTTGGATTTCTTTCGTTGAAATGCAAGAGTTGGAATATTTCAGTAGTGTCTTGTCGTGTTTACCTTGTCACACTTACATTTTCTTAATTTTTCAAAGTTCATTTTGGTTTTCTTTCGTTGAAATGCAAGAGTTGGAATATTTCAATAGTGTTTTGTCGTGGTTTACCTTATCCCAGTTACATTCTCTTAATTTTTCAAGGTTCATTTTGGATTTCTTTCGATGAAATGTGAGAGTTGGAATATTTCAATAGTGTTTTGTTGTGGTTTACCTTGTCACAGTTATATTCTCTTAATTTTTCAAAGTTCATTTTGAATTTCTTTCATTGAAATGCAAGAGTTGGAATATTTCAATAGTGTTTTCTCATGGTTTACATTGTCACAGTTACATTCTCTTAATTTTTAAAAGTTCATTTTTAATTTATTTCGTTGAAATGAAAGAGTTGGAATATTTCAATAGTATTTTGTCGTAGTTTACATCGTCACAGTTATATTTTCTTGATTTTTCAAATTCATTTTGAATTTCTTTCGTTGAAATGCAAGAGTTGGAATATTTCAGTAGTGTTATGTTTTGGTTTACCTTGTCAAAGTTAGATTCTCTTAATTTTTCAAAGTTCATTTTGGATTTCTTTCGTTGAAATGCAAGAGTTGGAATATTTCAGTAGTGTTTTGTTGTAGTTTACCTTGTCACAGTTACATTCTCTTAATTTTTTAAAGTTCATTTTGGATTTCCTTCGATGAAATGCAAAAGTTGGAATATTTCAATTGTGTTTTGTCGTGGTTTACCAGTCACAGTTACATTCTCTTGAATTTTCAAAGTTCATTTTGAATTTCTGTCATTGAAATGCAAGAGTTGGAATATTTCAGTAGTGTTTTGTCGTGGTTTACCTTGTCACAGTTACATTCTCTAGATTTTTCAAAGTTCATTTTGGTTTTCTTTCGTTGAAATGTAAGAGTTGGAATATTTCAATAGTGTTTTGTCGTGGTTTACCTAATCATAGTTACATTCTTTTAATTTTTCAAAGTTCATTTTGGTTTTCTTTCGATGAAATGCAAGAGTTGGAATATTTCAATAGTGTTTTGTCGTGGTTTACCTAATCATAGTTACATTCTTTTAATTTTTCAAAGCTCATTTTGGATTTCTTTCGTTGAAATGCATGATTTGGAATATTTCTGTAGTGTTTTGTTGTGGTTTACCTTATCACAGTTACATTCTCTTGATTTTTCAAAGTTTATTTTGAATTTCTTTCGTTGAAATGCAAGAGTTGGAATATTTCAGTAGTGTCTTGTCGTGGTTTACCTTGTCACAGTTACATTCTCATAATTTTTCAAAGTTCATTTTGGTTTTTTTTCGTTTAAATGCAAGAGTTGGAATATTTCAGTAGTGTTTTGTTGTAGTCTACCTTGTCACAGTTACATTCTCTTAATTTTTTAAAGTTCATTTTGGATTTCATTCGATGAAATGCAAAAGTTGGAATATTTCACTTGTGTTTTGTCGTGGTTTACCTAGTCACAGTTACATTCTCTTGATTTTTCATAGTACATTTTGAATTTCTTTCATTGAAATGCAAGACTTGGAATATTTCAGTAGTGTTTTGTCGTGGTTTACCTTGTCACAGTTACATTCTCTAGATTTTTCAAAGTTCATTTTGGTTTTCTTTAGTTGAAATATAAGAGTTGGAATATTTCAGTAGTGTTTTGTTGTGGTTTACCTTGTCACACTTACATTCTCTTAATTTTTCAAAGTTCATTTTGGATTTCTTTTGATGAAATGCATGAGTTGGAGTATTTCAATAGTGTTTTGTCGTGGTTTACCTAGTCAGAGTTACATTCTCTTAATTTTTCAAAGTTCATTTTGGATTTCTTTCATTGAAATGCATGAGTTGGATTATTTCAGTAGTGTTTTGTTGTGGTTTACCTTATCACAGTTACTTTCTCTTTATTTTCAAAGTTCATTTTGGATTTATTTCGTTGAAATGCAAGAGTTGGAATATTTCAATAGTGTTTTGATGTGGTTTACCTTGTCACAGTTACGTTCTCTTGATTTTTCAAAGTTCATTGTGTTTTTCTTTCGTTGAAATGCAAGAGTTGGAATATTTCAGTAGTGTTTTGTTGTGGTTTACCTTGTCACACTTACATTCTCTTAATTTTTGAAAGTTCATTTCGAATTTCTTTTGATCAAATGCAAGAGTTGAAATATTTGAGTAGTGTTTTGTCATGGCTCACCTTGTCACAGTTACATTCTCTTGATATTTCAAAGTTCTTTTCGAATTTCTATCATTGAAATGCAAAAGTTGGAATATTTCAGTAGTGTTTTGTCGTGGTTTACCTTGTCACAGTTACATTCTCTTAATTTTTAAAAGTTCATTTTGTA
Source organism: Artemia sp. Qi Xiang Cuo (assembly GCF_049724085.1). Lineage (NCBI taxonomy): Eukaryota > Metazoa > Arthropoda > Branchiopoda > Anostraca > Artemiidae > Artemia > Artemia sp. Qi Xiang Cuo. The sequence continues at coordinate 35,433,998 of NC_142801.1, forward strand.
TTTATTTCATTGGAATGCAAGAGTTGGACTATTTCAGTAGTGTTTTGATGTGGTTTACCTTGTCACAGTTGCATTCTCTTGATTTTTCAAAGTTCATTTTGGTTTTCTTTCGTTGAAATGCAAGAGTTGGAATATTTCAGTAGTGTTTTGTAGTGGTTTACCTTGTCTGACTTACATTCTCTTAATTTTTCAAAGTTCATTTTGGAATTTCTTTCGTTGAAATGCAAGAGTTGGAATATTTCACTAGTGTTTTGTCGTGGTTTACCTTGTCACAGTTACATTCTCTTAACTTTTCAAAACTCATTTTGAATTTCTTTCATTGAAATGCAAGAGTTGGAATGTTTCAGTAGTGTTTCGTCGTGGTTTACCTTGTCACAGTTACAGTCTCTTAATTTTTCAAAGTTCATTTTGAATTTCTTTCGATGAAATGTGAGAGTTGGAATATTTCAATAGTGTTTTGTTGGGGTTTACCTTGTCACAGTTACATTCTCTTAAGTTTTCAAAGTTCATTTTGAATTTTTTTCATTGAAATGCAAGAGTTGGAATATTTCAGTAGTGTTTTGCCATGGTTTACCTTGTCACAGTTACATTCTCTTAATTTTTCAAAGTTCATTTTGAATTTCTTTCGTTGAAATACAAGAGTTGGAATATTTCAGTAGTGTTTTGTTGTGGTTTACCTCGTCACAGTTACATTTTCTTGATTTTTCAAAGTTCATTTTGAATTTATTTCGTTGAAATGCAAGAGTTGGAGTATTTCAGTAGTGTTTTGTTGTGGTTTACCTTGTCAAAGTTACATTTTCTTAATTTTTCAAAGTTCATTTTGGAGGTCTTTAATTGAAATGCAAGAGTTGGAATATTTCAGTAGGGTTCTGTTTGGGTTTACCTTATCACAGTTACATTTTCTTGATTTTTCAAAGCTCATTTTGAATTTCTTTCGTTGAAATGCAAGAGTTGGAATATTTCAGTAGTGTTTTGTCATGGTTTACCTTAAGATAGTTACATTTTCTTGATTTTTCAAAGTGCATTTGGATTTCTTTCCTTGAAATGCAAGAGTTGGAATATTTCAGTAGTGTTTTGCTGTGGTTTACCTTGTCACAGTTACATTTTCTTGATTTTTCAAAGTTCATAGTTGGAATATTGCAGTAGTGTTTGGTTGTGGTTTACCTTGTCACTGTTACATTCTCTTGATTTTTCAAAGTTCATTTTGGATTTCTTTCGTTGAAATGCAAGAGTTGGAATATTTCAGTAGTGTCTTGTCGTGTTTACCTTGTCACAGTTACAGTCTCTTAATTTTTCAAAGTTCATTTTGGTTTTCTTTCGTTGAAATGCAAGAGTTGGAATATTTCATTAGTGTTTTGTCGTGGTTTACCTTGTCACAGTTACATTCTCTTAATTTTTCAAAGTTCATTTTGAATTTCTTTCGATGAAATGTGAGAGTTGGAATATTTCAATAGTGTTTTGTTGTGGTTTACCTTGTCACAGTTACATTCTCTTAATTTTTCACAGTTCATTTTGGATTTCTTTCATTGAAATGCGATATTTGTAATATTTCAATTGTGATCTGTTATGGTTTACCTTGTCAAAGTTACACTTTAGGAAATATTCATCATTTAGATTGAACATCTTTTGTTGAAATGAAAGATCTGTAAAATACCAATTGGGTTCGGGCTTACTTTAGATCGTTACAGTCACATTATCTTGATTTTCAAAGTTCTTTTCGAATTTTTCTAATCGAAATGAAAGAGTTGTATTATTTCAGTAGTGTTTTGTTTTGGTTTACCTTGTCAAAGTTAGATTCTCTTAATTTTTCAAAGTTCAATTTGGATTTCTTTCGTTGAAATGCAAGAGTTGGAATATTTCAGTTGTGTTTTGCATTGGTTTACCTTGTCACAGTTACATTCTCTTGATATTTCAAAGTTCATAGTTGGAATATTTAAGTAATGTTTGTTGTGGTTTACCTTGTCACAGTTACATTCTCTTGATTTTTCAAAGTTCATTTTGGATTTCTTTCGTTAAAATGCAAGAGTTGGAATATTTCAGTAGGGTTTTGTTGTTGTTTACCTTGTCAGAGTTACATTCTCTTGATTTTTCAAAGTTCTTTTGGAATTCCTTTAGTTGAAAATGTAAGAGCGGCGATATTTCAGTAGTGTTTTATTATAGTTTACTATGTCACAGTTACATTTTCTTGATTTCTAAAAGTTCATTTTGAACTTTTTTTGTTTAAAAGTATGAGTTGGAATATTTAAGTATTGTTTTGTCATGGTTTACCTTGCCACTTTTTTACATTCTCTTGATTTTTCAAAGTTCATTTTGAATTTTTTCGTTGAAATGCAAGAGTTGGAATATTTCAGTAGTGTTCTGTCGTGGTTTACCTTGTCACAATTACATTCTCTTGATTTTTCAAAGTTCATTTTGAATTTCACGCATTGAAATGCAAGAGTAGGAATACTTCATTGGTGTTTTGTCATGGTTTACCCTGTCACAGTTACATTCTCTTGATTTTTCATAGTTCATTGAAATTTCTTTCATTGAAATGCAAGAGTTGGAATATTTCAGTAGTGGTTTGTTATGGTTTACCTAGTCACTGTTACGTTCTCTTGATTTTTAAAAGTTCATTTCGGATATCTTTCATTGAAATGCAAGAGTTGGAATATTTCAGTAGTTTTTTGCCGTGGTTTACTTTGTCACAGTTACATTCTCTTGATTTTTCAAAGATAATTTTGGTTTTCTTTCGTTGAAATGCAAGAGTTGGAATATTTCAGTAGTGTTGTGTTGTGCTTTACCTTGACACAGTTACATTTTCTTGATTTTTGTTAGGTTAGGTTAGGTTAGGCTAGATCAAATTAGGATAGGTTAGGTTAGGTTAGCTTACGTACGCGCGCGTACGTAGGCTAACCTAATCTAACCTAAACTAACTTGATTTAGCCTAACCTAACCTAACAAAAATCAAGCAAATGTAACTTTGTCAATGTAAAGCACAACAAAACACTACTGTAATATTCCAACTCTTGCATTTCAAAGAAAGAAAACCAAAATTATCTTTGAAAAATCAAGAGAATGTAACTGTGACAAAGTAAACCACGGCAAAACACTACTGAAATATTCCAAGTCTTGCATTTCAATAAAAGAAATCCGAAATGAGCTTTGAAAAATCAAGAGAATGTAACAGTGACTAGGTAAACCATAACAAAACACTACTGAAATATTCCAACTCTTGCATTTCATTGAAAGAAATTTCAATGAACTTTGAAAAATCAAGAATATGTAACTGTGACAGGGCAAACCACGACAAAACACCACTGAAGTATTCCAACTCTTGCATTTCAATGAGTGAAATTCAAAATGAACTTGAACTTGAAAGATTCATACACTTTTGAGAAAGGGCGGATCCAGGATTTCTTTTCGGGGGGGGGGTACTAATTTTTGGCTCAGTTTTCGACTAATTTCACTGATTTTTACCTAGGTTTTACTAATTTTCGAATTATTTTCGACTCGGTCCAAAATTTTAGGGGGGGGGGTTCAAACCGGGTAACCCCCCCCCCTTGATACGGCCTTGCTTTTGAGGAAGGTTTCCCCCCTTTTTTAAAAATGAGGCAAATTTTCTCTGGCTTGTAGGCTTTCAGGAATAACATCAAACTTAAGAGTCTTGTATATATTGGAGCCTGTGCCCTTATATTATCAGATAAATGTCCTTTTTCCTTCATACATAGATTTACCTATAAAATAATTGTATCTACACATTAAAATCCCATAGAGGCTTGCCTATTTTCAATGTTATAATTTTGCAAGAGTGAATCAATTGGTCTGTACTGAAATTCTATTTTAGCCTTTTCACGGGCTTGCTAAATCTTATTGAAATATAATTTATGCGGAAAGTGAGTTCAATTTCGGGTCCAAATTGATTTTATTGGCCCACGCTGTCAAGCGATGTTGAAAGAGGTGACCTTACCTCTCTCCTGTATATACACTTTTGGAGTTAGTTCCCGTTCAGAATTCAGTTAGTTGATATTTTAGTTGACATTGGTAATAAAAGTGAGCTATTTTCTACGACTGTTATCGACTATTTTACCTGAACCCTAGTTGGGTCAAGAACAGAGTATTAGGAGTTTACCGCCAATGTAATATCCATTGAAAGATCCGCTCCTCTCCAAAGAGATATTTGTATAGAAATTATTGGTGGCATATGCCGTCGTATTTTGGGCAAAATAGTCTGGCCCTTACTCCCCACCACAGGTAATACATTTGTCGTACCAACATTGGTTATTATCAGTGTGAGAAGAACTCGCAGAGAATGTGGCCCGTCTCGTCCGACATACCATACTCTAGTACCATTGCAGTGGCACTGGTGGCACTCTTCCACGTACACTGGCACTGTTAGAATACTAATAATATATATAAATCTAAATAAAATAACCAATTCATTTGACTTATCTGTTGTTATCAAAATTATGTTTTTATAGTTTTGGTTACTATTGTAACGAGTCGCTCGTTAATTACAGTTTGTTGCCGCAAACTGTTTGAAACAGTTAGTTGTAAGTTAAATGTACAACCTATCAATATAAGCATCTGGGTGTTATTTTGCGAATGTACAGGGAATAGACGCTGTAATATTACAACTGCTTTACGCTAAGGAGAGAAAGACCCCTGAGATTTCATAGTCTTCAGCAGGGAGGATACCGGAGTTTCTATATTGGAGAATGGAGGGGCATCTATCAGGGTAGTAGACATTCAGAATTTGGGATATGTAACCTAATAGGAATCTTAATTCCAATAGTGGTAACACTTATTTTCGTTTTAAATTTAGCTGGATTTTCATTTTAGTTTTGCTTGTGTTAGATTTCATCTATTCATCCATTGCAATATCTATTAGTTTTATGCAATATCTATATGTTTGATGGATAATTTAATTTTTGCTTCTTTTGATTTTTTTAAAACACACACTTTAAAATTAATATCTGTTTGATTTTCAACTAACATAATTTTACCAATGTCTAATTTTAGGAACACATGTAATTTCTACAGTTTTTATACTAAATTTAGGCTAAATTTAGGCTTTTTTCTGCTTAAGTTCTAAAATTTAGGATTGTAATTGAAATTGTAGGCAAAATTTGAATTTTAATGTAAGCTGTAGAGGGGTATTATTATTCAAATGGATTAAAAACCTGCAACATGTTTAGTGTTCAACATTGCTCAAACCATTCTGACCCTGATCCTGTAGACAACCTTGAATATGTAAGTATCTATGTCCGTCATCATATTTGAAGAGTATTTTCAGCTTTTAACTGTTGTAACTGTCTATTTAAGTAAATGGATCTTGAGGTTGCTTAAAAAAAAAAAAAAAAAAAAAAAAAAAAAAAAAAAATCCTGTTTAGTTTCCTTCAAAAAGGTGAAATAAAGCACGCCACGAGTCAATACAACCAGATTTATTTCCTTCATTTGTTTATTGAATTGAGGTTCTCTTGGGCCTGTCTATATGCCTTCTAAGCTTTTTAAGCAGATAAAGGCAAATAAAAAAGAATTTTGTGCGCTACAAATAGGTACAATTAATTACTCATACAATATTTATTTGCAGTATTGAGGCCCCGATGGAAACCAGTCTACTGTCTTGAAAGTTTCGAACCAATAATATAAACGCAAAGTTCGGTCCATTCTGGTGTGACAAGAATGAATTCAGTCCAATTTTCCAAAATATTTTAGCGCGTCCCTCCTCACATATTTTTAAATCCCTTCCTCCCTTCCTGCCCCTTTGCTTTTAACTGTAAGCTGCAAGTCGAATCTCCAAACCCCTGGTACAAAGTCTTAAAGTTATGAAGAATAGTTCATTTTCAAATAATTCGTGGTAAAGAACTGTAGGAAAGGAGCAACTCGCCCCATAGTGATCGAAACTCTAAAAAATGGAAATTTTATAATAATAATAATAATAATAAATAAAGATACACCAAAAGAATTGGTTTTTTATGCTGATTCGAAATATGCAAAATTCACTAAGTGTAATATTTCCTATCAAAAGCTACGAGCCTGAGAAACGTGCGTGACTTTAATAAGAGAACGCCCCCAAAAAGTCAAGGTATCTTAACAAAAATGACACCTTCAGGTTCAGCGTATAAGTTAACCCTACTGTGGAGGTTTCATGCTGCCATCCACAAAAATGTAGAATTCTGTATTTTTTTTTTCCAGAAGAAACATCACGGATGCTTGTTTATTTGTTCTTTTTTTCCGAAGGGTGATCGTAACGAACCATTGATCCTATAAGAACGCGAGAGGGCTCAATCTAATGAAAATCAAAAGTTCTAGTGCTCTTTTTGAGTAATCAAAAAGAATATAGGGTAACTAGCCCCCCTCAAACGTCCTTTTTTCCGAAGTCATCTTTTCAAGATCAAAATTTTGAGATAGTTATTTTGTTAAGCATAGTTGAAAGGTCCAATAACTATGCCTCTGGGGATAACATGCCCTCCCCAAGGTATCTGGGGAAAGGGATGTAATGCTATGAAATTTGTTCACTATTAGAAGTGTATTTATACGTGTGGGGACATTTTCTACAGGGAGAATTTTCCGTCGGGAGGAAAGCTTCCAGGGATGAACTTTCCACATAAAATTCTACTCGGGGGATTTACCAGAATCCCTATACGAGATTCTCGCAATTGTTCTTGCTTTCTCTTTGGCAACTCTATTTTACATGTAAAGATGATCCCGGTGAATTTTCTGGGATAAATTTTCAGCAGGGATGGAAGTGCCTGGGGAATTTTTCGACGAAGGGATTTTCGAGTGTAAAATTCACCATGGGGATATTTTAGGCTTGAGAAACTTTTCATAAGGGAGAGGAGGGGGCTCATGGAAAAATTTTCCACGGTAGCAGGGGATTTTCAGCAGGATTTCAAAAAGAATAATAAATTAAATAAAACAGGTAGTTTTTTCAAATGAAAGGAGGCTAAGGAAAATCTTAAAGGAGGATTTGTATGCATAAAATTTTCCAGATGGAATTTTTTGCGAGGATGGAATTATCTGGGAAAGGGGGATTACGAGGAAGCAAATTTCCATGAAGGAATTTTTCATGAAGAGAGAATTTTCCATGGAGGAGAAGGCGGATTTCCTGGCATTATTTGAAAAATGAAAAGAAATTTAATAAAAAAGGGAGCTGCTCTCTCCCCAATACATCACTCTTCACGCTAAAGTTTTTTAGTGCTTAAAAAAATTTCTTACTCTGATGAGACAGTCCTTGTACTTTAGGAGTAGCTCTTAAAGAATCGGAACAAAATGTCTAACTTTAGGAAAAAGAGCGATGTATTGAGGAAGGAGAAGCCCTCCTCATATAAGAAATAATTTTTGTCCGTTTTATGTTTTAATATTGCTCCTTATTTAAAATCTTGCTATTTCGTGTTACCTTACTTTTAGCTGAAAACTTTAATTATAATAGGATAAGTGAAGAATAAATAAAGAAAAGCTACATGAACATTATTGAACTGACGATCTTCAAGACATTTTGGTCACTAGTATTTTAGATTTTTCAAAATGATTTCGGGAAAACAATCCCAAATTTTACCTAATCTTAAATGACTAATTTTAAACAAAAAAGTTTATGAATAAATTGCACCTAGAAAGGTTATACTTTTATGTTGTTTCGGACTTTGAATTGCACGGATATTTCATCCCAAATTCCTTTTCTATTCTTTGTTACACAAATGGACTTATTATGCAAATGCCACATTCTAGGCCCGAGGGATAATTCCTAAACTTTAATAGGAATGCAAGCATATTGTTACATTTGAATTGAACATCGAGAGCAAGTGTAGTCCTGTATCATTAACGGCCTCCTTACCCTCCTCTTCCCTGTATGCCTTTATAACCACGATCACAAGGCTACTCCAATCAAACCGATGGCTGCAAAATATTAAAAAATGCTCTTTTGAGCGGAAAATGATTGGGAGGGGGATGGTTGCAGAGCTCCTTCTTTTCCTTTTGACCCGAGCCATATCATGGCAACGCGATTGACTTCGCAATTTACAAAACAATGAACCCATATTTAAAAAATAAAAATAAATTATTGCAAAATGCCCCAGTGGTTAGTTCAAATAATAAACCTAAGAGAATAGCACCATCAATAGCACCATCAAAAAATGAATTCCTTGTTCATTTTTTATTTTAAAATGTTTAATCCAGTTACTTTTGTGAGGTAATTTCACGAAGTTAGCTTCAAATTGTAAATATTAAGTTATTGTATAATTGTATCTTTAGGTGAATCTATTTTAGTTTTATGTATATTTTTTAGTTTTATTTTATTTTTTTTATATGTTTTTTTCTTCTCTACGCTGAAGACGCCTTGTTAAATACGGGCGAAATATTCGTTTTTTTTTCGTTTTCATTCACTGGCCATAGATCCGTTTGTCGTATTTACATTTTTTGTATTTTCTGACAAAACGTTGACTTCGAAGGAAAACTCCCTGAAATATAGGTAATTTTATAATTAATATCAAGCACTTCGTGCTAACGAACTGTAAGTAAGGAGCGACCCGGCTCAATAGTAACCGAAGCTCTAAAAAATAGAATTTTGATATCAACAGATACGTCAAAAGAATTGGATGCATATGCTGATTTGAAATATACAAGTTTCATCAGGTTTAGTCTTATACATAAAAAGTTACGAGCCTGATAAAATTTGCCTTATCCTTGAAAAAAAGGGAAAAACACCCCCTAGAGGTTTCAAGCTCCTATCTGGGCAAAAATGTGGAATTTTGTATTTTTTGCCAGAAGAAAGATCACTGATGCGTGTTTATTTGTTGTTTTTCCCCCGGGGGTGACCGTATCAACCCAGTGGTCCTAGAATATCGCGAGAGGGCTCATTCTAACAGAAATTAGAAGTTCTAGACCCTTTTAAGTGACCAAAAAAGTTGAAGGCAACTAGGCCCCTCCCAGGTTCTTTTTTCCCAGTCACCCGATCAAAATTTTGAAATAGCAATTTTGTTCAGCATAGTCGAAAAATCTAATAACTATTTCTGTGAGGATGACTTAATACCCCATAGTCCCCAGTGGAAAGGCTGCAAGTTATGAACTTTGCCCATTGTTTACATATAGTGTTGGTATCCATCGTAACATATAGTAATACATAGCTCCATACGCTAAGGTGTTTCAGTACTTTCAAAAGAGCTATTTATTCTAATTAAATGGCCTTTGTGATTCAGGGGTCATTCTTAAAGAATTGGAATAAAATTCGAACTTTAGAGTACAGAGCAAGGTATTGACGAGGGGGCGAACCCTCTCCTATACGTAATAATAGCTTAAAGAATACATTTGAAAGGCAAAAAGTTAGAAGATATAGTAAGAAGAATTTTAATTTTTTAATTTCTTTGTTCAAGGTCAAGCCAGCCCATCTTGGAGTATATCAGCTCTCATCCTATAAATATATTGTGCGCAAACTCTGATAAAAATATCGGATGGGTCCACGCATTTTCTTTTAGATATTCTACATAATTTGGGTTTTTATCCATTATTTAAAGGAAAAAAACTTAAGCATAAATGAAATTAAAAAGCGAATTTTTTTGGTGATTTATGGTGCCCTCTCTTTTGTTTTTTTGATCAGATTCAATTTTTCAGAGTGATAAATTCTAAGCAAACACTCGTTGAATAATGCTTAATTAACATCTTCATCTACACTTAAACTCCTCGATTGGGCATCTATTTTTCTGCTATATAGATTTTATACCTATTATGTTTGATTATAAGCCAGAAATCACAATGAAATAGATGAAGAAACATTTCATGTATAATAATTATGTTGTTGAATGTTTGACAAAAATAAATATATTCAACAAAGATAAATTCAGAGTTTGATAGTAGTTTCAGAGTTTCAGAGTCTCAAAATATTTAAAAATTTTTGAAAAGCTGGCAAACTTGATTAATGGTAACTCTGAAATCAAGGGTCAGCTATAAGCAGGGTGGCCACCGTCAGTAGGATTTTACTAGATCTAGTAAAATTAAAAGAATCTAGTAAATATGGAGAATCTAGTAAATTTCCTGAAATCTAGTAAAGAGTCATGATTTATAGTAAATAAAATTTTTGTTATTTTCCATGAATTCAGGGAAAATAATCAGGGTCCATCATTACAAAATCTGATTTCGATTACGTTAGATATTTCAGGTACTATTGCTATAATTTTTGGGATTTTACGTCAACCCTAGTGCTTAAAAATCTTTACTTTTCTCTCGGCTTCTTCTTGATACTCGCTTTGAAAGGCAAACTGTTTATAATCAGGACTGATATGCCGGTTTAATTTGTTTTCAGAAAATTTTCCCAGACTCTCAGACTTTTTCAATATATCTGAATTTTATGACCTGAGACCATTGATAAATTTAAAGCCGGGATTTGCCAGCAGAATTTCCAGAATCCAAGATTCCAGACTATTGTGTGATGTCTTGCATACACTGCATCTGGAATATCAAGCCTATCCAGTAGTACATCCAAATAATCCAAAAAAAGAAGATTTTTGAACTGATAGGTTTCCGGAATTTTCAATCATGCTATGAAAACAAAAACAAAGAGGAAAAGAGAAAAAAAAAGAACAAAAAAGGGGAATAGGTTCTGAAAATTTTATTGATTATCCTCGTATAGTAAAAATCGATTCTTGATGGTGCGCGTGCGGCGGTAATCGCACGCGCCAAATTTTTTTGATCGTTTAGTAAAAACAGATGCGATTTAGTAAATTTTTCATCTCATATTTAGTAAATTCTTCCAGGTGTGGGTTGCAACACTGGCTATAAGTCTAATAGTAACCAAAACTATAAAAAATAAATTTTGATACTAATAAATATATCAAAAGAATCGGATTTTTATGCTGATTGGAAATATATTAGTTTCATTAAGTTTTGTATTACCCATCAAAGCTTACAAGCCTGAGAAATTTGCAGTGTTTTCCAAAAAGGGAAGAAACACCCCATAAAAGTCATAGAATCTTAATTGAAATCTCACCACCAGATTCAGCGTATCAGAGAACTCTACTATAGAGTCTTCAAGCTTCTATCTGCAAAAAAGTGGAATTTGTGTTTTTTGCCAGAAGAAAGACCACGGATGCATGTTTATTTGTTTTTTTCTTCAGGGATGATCGTATTGACCTAATGGTCCTTGAATATCGGGAGACGGCTCATTCGAGGGGAAATTAAAAGTTCTAGTGCCTTTTTTAAGTTACCAAAAACATCGGAGGGGAACTGGGTCCTTCCCATGCCCATTTTCCCCAAAAGCTATCCGATCAAAATTTTGAGATATTCATTTTGTTCAGTATAGTTAAAAATTCAAATAATCATGTCTTTAGGTGTCAAATGACGCCCCCCCACACACACAGTCCTTGGGGAGAGGTCTGTAACTTATGGAATTCGACCATTGTTTACGTATAGTATTTGTTAATGGAAAGTATACAGACACTTTTTTTGGGGTGTGTGGGCTTGGGGTGGATTTCTATGGGGAGAATCTTACTTCGGGAGGGAAATTTCTGGAGGGTGAATATTCCAGGGGATTTTTTAAGCTGGGGGATTTGACAAAATTACAATACAAAATTCTTTTTAATTGTTTTACATTGTCTTTGCCAAATTTTCATCTGGAGATGTTCCGTGGGAATTATCCAGGAAAAAATTAATATATAATTGTTTTTAATTTTTCGTAAGGTGAGCTGAATTCAAACCTGCATTAGTTGATAACATTCACAAAATAAATAAAAAAAACAATTTTTTTTAGCTGAAAGTAAGGAGCGACATTAAAACTTAAAACAAACAGAAATTACTCCGTAAATGAAAGGGGATGTCCCCTCCTCAACGCCTCACTCTTAAAGCTTAAGTTTTCATTGTTTAAAAAGTAGAGTTGCGACAAAGAATCAAACTTCAGCGTAAAGAGCGAGACGTTGAGGAGGAGACAGCCTCTTTCATTTACGGAATAATTTCAGTTTGTTTAAGTTTTAATGTCACTCCTTATTTTCATTTAAAAAAAACTTGTTTTTTTTATTTAATATTGAACAGGAATATATATTAAAATAGATTAGCACTTAATGAAATTATTAGTGACATTATAACTCCTAAAGACCAGAAATTATTCTTAATACAAAGGGGCTGCTAGTCACTCGTCGCCCATTTAGTTACTGACATAAGATAATTTGCAGTATAAGTTCCACTTTATTTAATAAATGGAGGGAAACGCCACGTAAGATAAACCATATTGACGCCGAAGTTACTGCTGTGTCCCAAAATCCTATGCTTAACATTTCAAGTTCAACTCTCTAATTGAAAATTTTCTCCTGATTATGCATTAATTCATATTTGAAAGTTATAATTTAACCTGACTAGCATTGAATTAGTACTGGTCTTCTTATTCTTTTTCCCTTGGGTCATCTTATCATGTTTTTGATCGTAGAAAGCCAGGGTAAAGCTAATTCAATCGCAAAGCTTTATATCTAGTTTCCTTTTTAATCATGGTTGCAGCAGTAGCTGCAACCTAGTGAAGAGTGAACACCATTTGAAACTGACTCGGAAATGGTGGCTGTTATTTTGGATAATCCTAGCAAATTTGTTGGAATTTTAAAAATAACCCGAAACCACTCTAAAATGGTATCAGATGAAAATGTCAACTTTACCAGTGGAATCATCATAGTCGAAAAACCCATATATGAGAAATTTGGTCCCCCTTCTTGAGAAACAAGGAAAATCAGTTTTTCTCAGGGGAAGCAGTGATAGTGTTCGATTTTGCTGGTTTTTTAATCAGACCCACCAAAGTGCCACTCTGCACCTATTTGCGCTAGACAACAAAAAATTTTGCGTAGTATCTTGCTCGAATATACTTTTGATGGTTTTTTTGGCGATGTACTTAGGCAATGATCACAAAAAAGCTAAAGAAATTCGAATGTTACTAAAGATAAAAGTATATGATACAGAGAAAATTCACGCAAGAAAGCCATCCGTGCAATTCGGAGATTTCTTTCGGCAATTAAAGACAATTTTTTCACCAGGCACCAAAGTGTATCGTTGAGATTTTTGGGAGGAACACTTGTTATTCGCTTGAAGTTTATGCACAAGGGCTGTGGTTTTCAACACAGCACTTTTACCCGGGATCAAATAGGCTCCCCAGTAATCAAAAATATTGATCCCTTCGGAAATGATTTATGAACTTATGAACTTATGTTCGTGAAATCGAACTTATGTTCTACAGGATCTAATACATTGTCGTTTCGAAGGCTTTCACTTGTCAGGCATAGAGACATGCAAAAAATACTAGGAATATGCAATATCTGTGATTCGTTACATTATGTGGCTGGGAATTTTTAAATAGTCATTCTAAAAATGTTAATCTTGTCGGTGTCACGGAATGTTGCTATCGGGTAAACGTGATGTCTCAAAAATTAGTATCATGGGTCCTCAATCAGTGATCTTGCCTTTCTTCCATTTGTTTATCTCCCACCTTAATTTTAACTTACAAATAACTTAAGTAAAGATTTCGTAGCTTCCTAGGAGCTTATTTTTCAGCTGATTATATCTAGGTACACCCACATAGAATGAATCCATTCCTCTTGCAGTTGAAATCTGGAATCCACCATCGACCCATTCATCCATCTTTCAACTTCTTTCCATTGCTCTCAAACATCCCCCCTAACAAGTTCTGCTTACAGTTTTTCTTTAATTGTGACTACCCTACCTTTACTGGGGCTTCACAAACTCGTCTGGCAGTATCTAGTAGATTAAAAATAGGATTATCAAAGCTGCCCTAAAAAAGGGCAACTGCCAGCTTCATATGAAAGAATTGGCGCGGCCCCAAGAACTATTCCCCACAACTGCATCTGCTCATATTTTTTTTGCATGGTTTTCCTCTCACTAGCCACTATTTGTCAGTAATTTCTGTTCGTTTAAGATTAAAAGCTGGCACTTTAACTATTATAATGTTATGAACTGTTATCAAAAAATGTCTATCAACATAGAACTTTCTCTCTGGGGGGCTGCTTCCGTCAGAGCCAGAATACATATAAAAATTCTGGCTCTGTACCCAGGACCCATATCTTCCCTTTAATATCACTACATTTTTTATAATTTCTCATGGAATTTGTATTTTTGCCCATAACTTCTTTAGTTTTCACTAATTGGGCCCGTTTTTTCGACAAAATACGGATTCCCTCGCTTCTGAAAAAGACGCCAACACGTAAGCATCGTCTGCAATTTGATTCCTTCAAGCAAATGTTTAAAAAAGAGTGAAAAATAGACATTAAATTGGTTTAAAGACTAATAACGTTTAAGATGTTTTAATGGGCTCCACATAGGAAAATAAAAGTAGAGATGGGGGTTCTACTCCGGGTGGGGCTCCATATATGGGCATAGAACCACGTGGTTTATGGACTTTGTCAGTGAGAATTTGAAAAACAGGAATTTTGTCACATTTATGGATGGTTTTATGGACTTTGTCAGTGAGAATGAAAAAACAAGAAGTTTGTCACATTTATGGATGTTTTCATGGATTGTTATGTGTGTTGATTATTTGATTGTTTTATGGACTTTGTCAGTGAGAATGAAAAAACAGGAATTTTCTCACTTGAAAAACCATGAATTTGGTCTGTTTTATGGACTTCGTCAGTGAGAATGAAAAAAAATAAAGTTTGTCAAACATTTGTCTGTTTTCATGGATGGTTATGTGTGTCGATTATTTGATGGTTTTATGGATTTTGTCAGTGAGAATGGAAAAACAGAAACTTTGACACTTCCTTCTTGTTGTTGTTCAAGCCAGATGTTACGAGTGTCCGGGAAACAGTATTTGTTATTGTTGTTTCCAAGCCAAATGTTACGAGTTCCCGGGAAACAGTTAATTAATGTCTGACAGATGACGTCAAGTTAATTAATGTCCTTTGCATTTCCAAAGAGAATTGTCTAGGAGAAACAGTTAGATCACACATGATGTCATGATTGATTGATTGACACGAAAGGGAAATTAATTTGTTGTTTCTAACAAGAGAATCGTTTCCGAGCAGACGTATTGATCTTAGCGCGCGAAAAGGTTTCCAAATAATTTGAAATGCATTGGCGCAGAGATGCCAAACAAAAGGAACATGCCGAAATTCCGTTTAGGGATAATTTTGGCGAAACCGTTTATCTATTTTATGGAACTATTTCGGCGAAACAGCTAGAGACATTTTAAAAGGTGATTTTTGAAGAGATTTTGGAAGAGAATTTGAGTGTGGTCGTTATAATACACAAGTTTCAATTGAACAGTGTTGTGAGGTCCTCTACCCCAACCCCAAAGGGTTCCGATCCCCCTACCACATCTCCGAAGGAAGCCTCCGGTCCTCAAAGGTCCCCAAGGCTCCCAAAGGCCCACACCCCGCCCCCAAAGGTCCACCAGGCACCCACAGGGCCCAAGACCCCCAACCGACCCACCCGGCCCCAAAGGGCCCACACGGTGCACAAGGGCCCCCCCCGGAGCCCCTAACGTCCTCCACCCGTCCCCAAAGCCCCTCTCCCGGTCCCCAAAGGTCCACCAGGCACCCAAAGGGCCCCAGACCCGAAAAAGGCCAAACCCGAGCCCCCCAAGGGCCGCCACCAGTCCCCAAAGGCCCTCTCCCGGGCCCAAAGGGCCACCCGGCACCCAAAGGGCCCCAGCCCCTAAAAAGACCAGACCCGAGCCCCCCACAGGCCCTCACCGGTCCCCAAAGGTCCACCAGACCCCCAAAAGCCCTCCACCGGTCCCCAAAGGCCCTCCCCAGGCTCCCAGGGCTCCCAAAGAACCCCGATGGCGCTACCCCAACCCCGAAGGAAGCCTCCGGGCCTCAAAGGTCCCCCAGGCTTCCAAAGGACCCACTGGACCTCCGAAGGCCCTCCCCTGGTCCCCAAAGGTCCACCGGGCTCCCAAAGGGACCACCGCACCCCCAAAGGGTCCCCCGGACCCCAAAGGTCCTCCCTAGGTCCTCAAGGGTCCCCCAGACCCCCAACGGACCCACCGGGCCCCAAAGGGCCCAATCGGTGCTCAAGGGCTCCCCGGACCCCCCAAAGGCCCATCGAGCTCCCAAAGGACCAACGGGGTCCCAAAGGCCCTCCACCGGTCCCCAACGGCCCCCCGGACCCCCAAAGGCCCTCCCTTTGCCCCCAAGGCCCTCCCCGTGCCCCAAAGGCCCTCCCCGGTCCCCAAAGGTCCACCAGAACCCCAAAAGCCCTCCCCCCGGCCCCCAAGGCCCTCCCCCGGTCCCCCAAGGCCCTCCCCCGGCTCCCCGGGCCCCCCAACGGCCCCCATTGATATAACCCAAACCCAAACGAAGCCACCCGGCCACAAAGGTCCCCCCCGCTCCCAAAGGCCCTCACCCGGTCCCCAAAGGTCCACCGGGCTCCCAAAGGGACCCCAGACCCCCAACGGACCCACCGGGCCCCCAAGGGCCCCATCGGTGCTCAAGGGCCCCCCGGACCCCCAAAGGTCCTCCACCCGTCCCCAAAGACCCTCTCCCGGTCCCCAAAGGGCCACCGGGCACCCAAAGGGCCCCAGCCCCGAAAAAGACCAGACCCGCGCCCCCAACGGTCCGCCACCAGTCCCCACCGGCCCACTCCCGGACCCAAAGGTCCTCCTGGCTCCCAAAGGGTCCCAGACCCTAAAAAGACCATACCTGAGCCCCCCAAAGGCCCTCACCGGTCCCCAAAGGTCCACCAGACCCCCAAAAGCCCTCCACCGGTCCCCAAAGGCTCTCTCCGGGCTCCCAGGGCTCCCAAAGGGCCCCGATTGCTCTACCCCAACCCCGAAGGAAGCCTTCCGGTCCTCAAAGGTCCCCCAGACTCCCAAAGGACCCACTGGACCCCCAAAGGCCCTCACCTGGTCCCCAAAGGTCCAGCGGGCTCCCACAGGGACCACCGGACCCCAACAGGGTCCACCGGACCCCAAAGGTCCTCCCCAGGTCCTCAAGGGTCGCCCCGACCCCCACCGGGCCCCAACGGGCCCCATCCGTGCCCACGGGCTCCCCGGACCCCCCAACGTCCGCCCCCGGTCCCCAAAGGTCCACCGGGCTCCCAAAGGACCAGTCGGTCCTCAAGGACCCTCTCAGACGTGCAAAGACCCTCCCCAGACCCCCAAAGGCTCATCTCGGTCCCCAAAGGTCCCCCCAGGCTCCCATATGACCACTCCACCCCTCCAGGGCCCCTGGATCCCCAAACGCCCTCCCCCGACCCCTCCAAAGAACCCCCACACCAATTTTAACACTTTTTATTGCTTTATTATATCCTTTAGAACAAGTTCCTTTCATAATGTACCTCCTAAACCCATTTTCCAACTTGAAGTACTTATCTTTTTCACCCACTTTCTCAATTAAAAAGAAATTAGTTTTTAATCAATTCTAATTTTCCAAATAATATAAAAATTTTCCACTTTAGTTCAGATCTGTCTCGAAGAGATGAAAAATTTAAAATACTATTCCAAATTTTTCGCAGAAGATAAAAAAAGTTCAAGTTTTCTTCTGAATTTTACTAAAGAACAAAATTCAATTCTAATTTCTCCAGAGAAAATAAAAATCTTCCACTTCAGTTCTTTATTTCACAAAGACATAAAGAAATTTAAAGTTCAATTCTAAATTTTTCGGTGGAAGATAGGAAAAGCAATACCATACTTGTGATTATTTTCCCGGCAGATAAAAAGTTCTAGTTCAATTTACAGTTTCCTCAACGAAGTGAAGAAAAATTCAAGTTCTCTTCTGAATTTTACCAAAGAATAAAATTCAATTCTAATTTCACCAGAGAAAATAAAAATCTTCCACTTCAGTTCTGTATTTCATAAAGACATAAAGAAATTTAAAGTTCAATTATTATTTTTTCTGATGTAGATAGAAAAATCAAGCACAGAATTGTTATTCTATCACCGTACGATAAAGAGTTCTAGTACACTTTAAAATGTCCTCACGAAAGTAACGGACAGTTAATTCAAGATTCTAACATTTCAAAAATTCCAAATTCTCAAATATTTAATAACGAGACAACAAACATCGTCAACTACAGTTCTTTATTTCACAAAGACATAAAGAAATTTAAAGTACAATTCTAAATTTTTCGGTGGAAGATAGAAAAAGTAATACCATACTTGTGAATATTTGCCCGGAAGATAAAAAGTTCTAGTTCAATTTACATTTTCCTCAACGAAGTGAAGTAATGTTCAAGTTTTCTTCTGAATTTTACCAAAGAACAATATTCAATTCTAATTTCACCAGAGAAAATAAAAATCTTCCACTTCAGTTCTTTATTTCACAAAGACATAAAGAAATTTAAAGTTCAATTCTAAATTTTTCTGTGGAAGATAGAAAAAGTAATACAATACATTTGAATATTTTCACGGAAGATAAAAAGTTCTAGTTCAATTTAAAATTTTCTCAACGAAGTCAAGGAAAGTTCAAGTTCTCTTCTGAATTTTACTAAAGAACACAATTCAATTCTAATTTCACCAGAGAAAATAAAAATCTTCCACTTCAGTTCTTTATTTCACAAAGACATAAAGAAATTCAAAGTTCAATTCTAAATTTTTCGGTGGAAGATAGAAAAAGTAATACCATACCTGTGAATATTTTCACGGAAGATAAAAAGTTCTAGTTCAATTTAAAATTTCCTCAATGAAGTCAAGGAAAGTTCAAGTTCTCTTCTGAATTTTACCACAGAACATGCTTCAATTCTAATTTTTTCAGAGAAAACAAAAATCTTCCACTTCAGTTCTTTATTTCACAAAGACATAAAGAAATTTAAAGTACAATTCTAAATTTTTCGGAGGATGATAGAAAAAGTAACACCATACTTGTGAATATTTTCCCGGAAGATAAAAAGTTCTAGTTAAATTGAAAATTTACTCAAAGAAGTCAAGGAAAATTTATGATCTCTTATAAATTTTACCAAAGAAAAAAATTCAATTCTAATTTCACCAGAGAAAACAAAAATCTTCCACTTCAGTTCTTTATTTCACAAAGACATAAAGAAATTTAAAGTTCAATTCTAAATTTTTCGGTGGAAGATAGAAAAAGTAATACCATACTTGTGAATATTTTCCCGTAAGATAAAAAGTTCTAGTTCAATTTACAGTTTCCTCAATGAAGTCAAGTAAATTTCAAGTTCTCTTCTGATTTTTACAAAAGAACAAACTTCAATTATAATTTCTGCAGAGAAAATAAAAATCTTCCACTTCAGTTATTTATTTCACAAAGACATAAAGAAATTTAAAGTTCAATTCTAAATTTTTCGGTGGAAGATAGAAAAATTAATACCATACTTTTTAATATTTTCCCTGAATATAAAAAGTTCTATTTCTATTTAAACTTTACTCAACGAAGTCAAGTAATGTTCAATTTCTCTTATGAATTTTACCAAATAACAATATTCAATTCTAATGTCTACAGAGAAAACAAAAATCTCCCTCTTCAGTTCTTTAATTCACAAAGACATAAATAAATTTAAAGTAAAATTCTAATTTTTAGTTGGTCAATAGAAAAATCAATACCATACTTGTGACTATTTTCCCGGAAAATAATAAGTTCTAGTTAAATTTAAAATTTCCTCAACGAATTGAAGGAAAGTTCAAGTTCTCTTCTGAATTTTACTAAAGAAAAAAATTAAATACTAATTTCACCAGAGAAAATAAAAATCTTCAACTTCAGTTCTCTATTTCACAAAGACATAAAGAAATAAAAATTTCAATTCTAAATATTTAGGAGTAAGATATACAAAGTAATAACATACCTGTGAATATTTTCACTTAAGATAAAAAGTTCTAGTTAATTTTAAAATTTTCTCAACGAAGTGAATTAATGTTCAATGTCTATTATGAAATTTACTAAATAATAAAAGTCAATACTAATTACACCAGAGAAAATAAAAATCTTCCACTTCAGGTCTCTATTTCACAACGACATAAAGAAATTCAAAGTAAAATTAGAATTATTTCGGTGGAAGATAGAAATAGTATTACCATACCTGTGAATATTTTCACGGACGAGACAAAGTTCTAGTTCAATTTAAAATTTTCTCAACGAAGTCAAGGAAAGTTCAAGTTCTCTTCTGAATTTTCTCAATGAACACACTTCAATTCTAATTTCTCCAGAGAAAATAAAAATCTTCCACTTCAGTTCTTTATTTCACAAAGACATAAAGAAATTTAAAGTTCAATTCAAAATTTTTCGGTGGAAGATAGAAAAAGTAATACCATACTTGTGAATATTTTCCCGGAAGATAAAAAGTTCTAGTTCAATTTACAGTTTACTCAATGAAGTCAAGGAAATTTCAAGTTCTCTTCTGAATTTTACCAAAGAACATGCTTCAATTCTAATTTCTCCAGAGAAAACAAAAATCTTCCACTTCAGTTCTTTATTTCGCAAAGACATAAAGAAATTTAAAGTTCAATTCTAAATTTTCGGTGGAAGATAGAAAAAGCAATACCATACTTGTGAAATATTTTCCCGGAAGATAAAAAGTTCTAGTTCAATTTTAAATTTTCTCAACGAAGTCAAGGAAAGTTTAAGTTCTCAACTGAACTTTACCAAAGAACACGCTTCAATTCTAATTTTTTCAGAGAAAACAAAAATCTTCCTCTTCAGTTCTTTATTTCACAAAGACATAAAGAAATTTAAAGTTCAATTCTAATTTTTCGGTGGGTGATAGAAAAATTAATGCCATACTTGTGATTATTTTCACGGAAGATAAAAAGTTCTACTTCAATTTTAAATTTCCCCGGAAGATAAAAAGTTCTAGTTAAACTTGCTATTATCTTTGTGAAAACACGCAAACTCAGAAAAAATGATCAATGTTCCTTTAGTACCTATGCAATTAGACTAAAAATGAAGATATTTATGCAGAGTTTCAACTCGCTATGGCTAAGTTTGCTAAAAACAAGCTATTTTCTTGCGAAAACACATAAAATCAGAAAAAATGTTCAATGTTCCTTAAGCACCTACGCAATTAGGCTTAAATGAAGATATTTATGCAGAGTTTCAACTCGATATGGCTAAGTTTGATAAAAACAAGCTATTTTCTTGCGAAAACACACGAAATCAGAAAAAATATTGGTAGGTTAGGTTAAGTTAGATTAGGTTAGGTTAGCCTACGTACGCGCGCATATATGTTATGTTTGGTTAGATTAAGTTAGATTAGGTTAAGTTAGGTTAGGTTAGATTAAGTTAGGTTAGGCTAGGTTAGCCTACATACGCGCGCGTATGTAGGCTAACCTAGCCTAACCTAACTTAATCTAACCTAACCTAACTTAACCTAATCTAACTTAATCTAACCTAACTTAACCTATATGCGCGCGTACGTAGGCTAACCTAACCTAATCTAACTTAACCTAACCTAACAATATTTTTTCTGATTTCGTGTGTTTTCGCAAGAAAATAGCTTGTTTTTAGCAAACTTAGCCATATCGAGTTGAAACTCTGCATAAATATCTTCATTTAAGCCTAATTTAGTAGGTTATTAATGAACATTGAACATTTTTTTCTGATTTTGTGTGTTTTCGCAAGAAAATAGCTTGTTTTTAGCAAACTTAGCCATAGCGAGTTGAAACACTGCATAAATATCTTCATTTTTAGTCTAATTTCATAGGTACTAAATGAACATTGAACATTTTTTCTGTGTTTGTGTGTTTTCACAAAGATAAGATCAAGTTGAACTAAAACTTTTTATCTTCCGTTTAATTTTGAAATTGAATTAGAAATTTATATCTTCAGTGAAAATAATCACAAGTACGTAATTAATTGTTCTATAAAACACCGAAAAATTAGACTTGAACTTTAAATTTCTCTATGTCTTTGTGAAATAAAGAACTGAAGAGGAAGATTTTTGTTTTCTCTGAAAAAATTAGAATTGAAGCGTGTTCTTTGGTAAAATTCAGAAGAGAACTTGAACTTTCCTTGACTTCGTTGAGAAAATTTTAAATTGAACTAGAACTTTTTATCTTCCGTGAAAATATTCACAAGTATGGTATTGCTTTTTCTATCTTCCACCGAAAATTTAGAATTGAACTTTAAATTTCTTTATGTCTTTGCGAAATAAAGAACTGAAGTGGAAGATTTTTGTTTTCTCTGGAGAAATTAGAATTGAAGCATGTTCTTTGGTAAAATTTAGAACAGAACTTGAAATTTCCTTGACTACTTTGAGGAAACTGTAAATTGAACTAGAACTTTTTATCTTCCGGGAAAATATTCACAGGTATGGTATTGCTTTTTCTATCTTCCACCGAAAAATTTAGAATTGAACTTTAAATTTCTTTATGTCTTTGTGAAATAGAGAACTGAAGTGGAAGATTTTTATTTTCTCTGGAGAAATTAGAATTGAAGTGTGTTCATTGAGAAAATTCAGAAGAGAACTTGAACTTTCCTTGACTTCATTGAGAAAATTTTAAATTGAACTAGAACTTATTATCTTACGTGAAAATATTCGCAGGTATGGTATTACTTTTTCTATCTTCCACCGAAAAATTTAGAATTGAACTTTAAATTTATTTATGTCTTTGTGAAATAGAGAAATGAAGTGGAAGATTTTTATTTTCTCTGGTGACATTAGAATTGATTTTTGTTCTTTAGTAAAATTCAGAAGAGAACTTGAACTTTACTTGACTTCGTTGAGTAAATTTAAAATTTAACTAGAACTTTTTATCTTCCGTGAAAATATTCACAGGTATGGTATTACTTTTTCTATCATCCACCTAAAAAATTAGAATTGAACTTTAAATTTCTTTATGTCTTTGTGAAATAGAGAATTGAAGTGGAAGATTTTTATTTTCTCTGGTGAAATTAGTATTGAATTTTGTTCTTTAGTAAAATTCAGAAGAGAACTTGAACTTTTATTCACTTCGTTGAGGAAATTTTAAATTGAACTAGAACTTTTTATTTTCCGGGAAAATATTCACAAGTATGGTATTGCTTTTTCTATATTCAACCGAAAAATTATAATTGTAATTTAAATTTATTTATGTATTTGTGAAATAAATAACTGAAGTGTAAGATTTTTAATGTCTCTGAAAAAATTAGAATTGAAGCGTTTTCTTTGGTAAAATTCAGTTGAGATCTTGAACTTTCCTTGACTTCATTGAGGAAACTGTAAATTGAACTAGAACTTTTTATCTTCCGGGAAAATATTCACAAGGATGGTATTAATTTTTCTATCTTCCACCGAAAAATTTAGAATTGAACTTTAAATTTCTTTATGTCTTTGTGAAATAAGGAACTGAAGTGGAAGATTTTTATTTTCTCTGGTGAAATTAGAAATTGAATTTTATTATTTGGTAAAATTCAGAAGAGAACTTGAATTTTTCTTCACTTCGTTGAGAAATTTTTAAATTGAACTAGAACTTTTTATCTTCCGGGAAAATATTCACAAGTATGGTATTGCTTTTTCTATCTTCCTCCGAAAAATTTAGAATTGTACTTTAAATTTCTTTATGTCTTTGTGAAATAAAGAACTGAAGTGGAAGATTTTTGTTTTCTCTGAAAAAATTAGAATTGAAGCATGTTCTGTGGTAAAATTCAGAAGAGAACTTGAACTTTCCTTGACTTCATTGAGGAAATTTTAAATTGAACTAGAACTTTTTATCTTCCGTGAAAATATTCACAGGTATGGTATTACTTTTTCTATCTTCCACCGAAAAATTTAGAATTGAACTTTGAATTTCTTTATGTCTTTGTGAAATAGAGAACTGAAGTGGAAGATTTTTATTTTCTCTGGTGAAATTAGAATTGAATTTTGTTCTTTAGTAAAATTCAGAAGAGAACTTGAACTTTCCTTGACTTCGTTGAGAAAATTTTAAATTGAACTAGAACCTTTTATCTTCCGTGAAAATATTCACAGGTATGGTATTACTTTTTCTATCTTCCACCGAAAAATTTAGAATTGTACTTTAAATTTCTTTATGTCTTTGTGAAATAGAGAACTGAAGTGGAAGATTTTTATTTTCTCTGGTGAAATTAGAATTGAATTTTGTTCTTTGGTAAAATTCAGAAGAGAACTTGAACATTTCTTCACTTCTTTGAGTAAATTGTAATTTGAACTATAACTTTTTATTTTACGGGAAAATATTCACAAGTATGGTATTGCTTTTTCTATCTTCCACCGAAAAATTTAGAATTGAACTTTAAATTTCTTTATGTCTTTGTGAAATAAAGAACTGAAGTGGAAGATTTTTGTTTTCTCTGGTGAAATTAGAATTGAATTTTGTTCTTTGGTAAAATTCAGAAGAGAACTTGAACTTTCCTTGACTTCGTTGAGAAAACTTTAAATTGAACTAGAACTTTTTATCTTCCGGGAAAATATTCACAAGTATGGTATTACTTTTTCTATCTTCCACCGAAAAATTTAGAATTGAACTTTAAATTTCTTTATGTCTTTATGAAATAAAGAACTGAAGTGGAAGATTTTTGTTTTCTCTGGTGAAATTAGAATTGAATTTTATTCTTTGGTAAAATTCAGAAGAGAACTTGAATTTTTCTTCACTTCGTTGAGGAAACTGTAAATTGAACTAGAACTTTTTATCTTCAGGGAAAATATTCACAGGTATGGTATTACTTTTTCTATCTTCCACCGAAAAATTTAGAATTGAACTTTAAATTTCTTTATGTCTTTGTGAAATAAAGAACTGAAGTGGAAGATTTTTATTTTCTCTGGTGAAATTAGAATTGAATTTTGTTCTTTAGTAAAATTCAGAAGAAAACTTGAACTTTTTTTATCTTCTGCGAAAAATTTGGAATAGTATTTTAAATTTTTCATCTCTTCGAGACAGATCTGAACTAAAGTGGAAAATTTTTATATTATTTGGAAAATTAGAATTGATTAAAAACTAATTTCTTTTTCATTGAGAAAGTGGGTGAAAAAGATAAGTACTTCAAGTTGGAAAATGGGTTTAGGAGGGACATTATGAAAGGAACTTCACTTCGTTGAAGGATAAAAAAAAAGGATAAAATAATAAAGCCAATATAATAATAAAGGATATAATAACGCCTTAAAAAGTTTTAAAATGGGCGTGGGGTTCCTTGGGTGGGTTCCGGGGAGGGGTTTTGGGTATCCTGGGGCCCTTGAGGGGTGGAGTGGTCATATGGGCGCCTGTGGGGACCTTTGGGGACCGAGATGAGCCTTTGGGGGTCTGGGGTGGGTCTTTGCACGTCTGAGAGGGTCCTTGAGGACCGACTGGTCCTTTGGGAGCCCGGTGGACCTTTGAGGACCGGGGGAGGGCCTTTGGGGGTCCGGGGAGCCCTTGTGCACCGATTGGGCCCTTGGGGGTTCGGTGGGTCCGTTGGGTGTCGGGGTGAACCTTGAGGCCCTGGGGCGGACCTTTGGGGTCCGGGGGACCCTTTGGGGGTCCTGTTGTCCCTCTGGGAGCCCTGTGGTCCTGTGTGGACCAGTGGAGGGCCTGTGGGGGTCCTGGGGGTCCGGTGGGAGCGGGGTGGACCTGATAGTACAGGAGGACTCTGTCTTGGGTGGGGGAGAGTACGCTTGCCACTTGCGTATCCAGTGGATCCCGGTGAGGGACGGGGGGGACCGGGGGAGGGGGGGTGGGGATCGTGGGTCGCGGGGGTTCCAGGTGCGGTTATGTGGGGGGGCTCGGGGAGGGCGTTGGTAGGGGGGGGGGCCCTGGGGGTGCGTGGGGCACCTTTGGGACCGGGAGTGGGCCGTTGGGGACTGGTGGTGGACCTTTGGGGGCACGGGTATTGCCTTTTTAGGGTCTGGGGCCCTTTGGGAGCCTGGGGACCTTTGGGGACTAGGTGAGGGTCTTTGGGGACTGGTGGAGGACCTTTGGGGGTCCGGGGGGCCCTTGAGCACCGAGTGGGCCCTTTGGGGCCTGGTGGGTCCGTTGGGGGTCTGGGGTCCCTTTGGGAGCCCGGTGGACCGTTGGGGACCGGGTGAGGGCCTTTGGGAGCCTGGGGGACCTTTGTGTACCGGAGGCTTCCTTCGGGGTTGGGTTCGAGCAATGGGGGCCCTTTGGGGGCCCTGGGTGCCGGGGGTGGGCCTTTGGGGACGGGGGGTGGGCCTTTGGGGACCGGGGGTGGGCTTTTGGGGTTCTGGTGGACCTTTGGGGACCGGGGAGGGCTTTGGGGGCACAGGGAGGGCCTTTGGGGCACAGGGAGGGCCTTTGGGGGTCCGGGGGGCAGTTGGGGACCGGTGGAGGGCCTTTGGGACCCCGTTGGTCCTTTGGGAGCTCGATGGGCCTTTGGGGGGTCCGGGGAGCCTTTGAGCACCGATTGGGCCCTTTGGGGCCCGGTGGGTCCGTTGGGGGTCTGGGCGACCCTTGAGGACCTAGGGAGGACCTTTGGGGTCCGGGGGACCCTTTGGGGGTCCGGTGGTCCCTTTGGGAGCCCGGTGGACCTTTGGGGACCAGGTGAGGGCCTGCGGAGGTCCCGTGGGTCCTTTGGAAGCCTGGGGGACCTTTGAGGACCGGAGGCTTCCTTCGGGGTTGGGGTAGCGCAATCGGGGTCCTTTGGGAGCCCTGGGAGCCCGGGGAGGGCCTTTGGGGACCGGTGGAGGGCTTTTGGGGGTCTGGTGGACCTTTGGGGACAGGTGAGGGCCTTTGGGGGGCTCGGGTATGGTCTTTGTAGGGTCTGGGGCCCGTTGGGTGCCTGGTGGACCTGTGGGACCGGGAGAGTGCCTTTGGGGACTGGTGGAGGCCCTTGGGGGGCTCGGGTCTGGCCTTTTGAGGGGGGGGGGCCCTTTGGGGGCCGGGGGGACCTTTGGGGACAGGGTGAGGGGATTTGGGAACGGGTGGAGGACATTTGGGGCTCCGGGGGGCCCTTGAGCCCCGATTGGGCCCTTTGGGGCCCGGTGGGTCCTTTGGGGGTCTGGGGTCCCTTTGGGAGCCCGGTGGACCTTTGGGGACCGGGTGAGGGCCTTTGGGAGCCTGGGGGACCTTTGCGGACCGGTGGCTTCCTTCGGGGTTGTGGTAGGGGGATCGGAACCTTTGGGGTTGGGGTAGAGGACCTCACAACACTGTTCAAATGAAACTTGTGTATTATAAGGACCACACTCAAATTCTCTTCCAAAATCTCTTCAAAAATCATCTTTTAAAATGTCTCTAGCTGTTTCGCCGAAATAGTTCCATAAAATAGCTAAAATGGTTTCGCCAAAATTATCCCTAAACGGAATTTCGGCATGTTCCTTTTGTTTGGCATCTCTGCGCCAATGCATTTCAAATTATTTGGAAACTTTTTCGCGCGCTAAGATCAAAACGTCTGCTCGGAAACGATTCTCTTGTTAGAAACAACAAATTAATTTCCCTTTCGTGTCAATCAATCAATCATGACATCATGTGTGATCTAACTGTTTCTCCTAGACAATTCTCTTTGGAAATGCAAAGGACATTAATTAACTTGACGTCATCTGTCAGACATTAATTAACTGTTTCCCGGGAACTCGTAACATTTGGCTTGGAAACAACAATAACAAATACTGTTTCCCGGACACTCGTAACATCTGGCTTGAACAACAACAAGAAGGAAGTGACAAAGTTCCTGTTTTTCCATTCTCACTGACAAAATCCATAAAAACATCAAATAATCAACACACATAACCATCCATAAAACCAGACAAAAATGTGACAAACTTTATGTTTTTTCATTCTCACTGACAAAGTACATGAAACAGACAAAATAAATGGTTTTTAAAGTGAGAAAATTCCTGTTTTTTCATTCTCACTGACAAAGTCCATAAAACCATCAAATAATCAACACACATAACCATCCATGAAAACATCCATAAATGTGACAAACTTCTTGTTTTTTCATTCTCACTGACAAAATCCATAAAACCATCCATAAATGTGACAAAATTCCTGTTTTTCAAATTCTCACTGACAAAGTCCATAAACCACGTGGTTCTATGCCCATATATGGAGCCCCACCCGGAGTAGAACCCCCATCTCTACTAATAAAATATATATAACACAAACTAGGAGGAGAAAGCCAATTTGGAAATGCAATTAGTTAGTCTTCAGCTTTTGATACCAGATCAGCCATTAATAGAAACTATTGAGTATTCACCGATACCAATCATTATGTAATTCTGATATTAATGACTTCTTCATTGCCTTTATTAAAACAAAAACCAACATTTTTTTAAACTGAAAGTAAGGAGCAACATTACAACTTAAAACAAACAGAAGTTATTCCGTATATGAAAGGGGCTGTCCCCTCCTCAACGCCCCGCTCTTTACGCTAAAGTTTGATTCTTTTTCACAACTATACTATATAAAACAATAAAAACTTAAGCGTGAAGAGTAGGGCGTTGAGGAGGGGACAGCGCCTTTGATATGCGGAATAATTTCTGTTCGGTTTAAATTTTAATGACACTCCTAACTTCCCGTTAAAAAACTAGTTTGTTTATTTAATTTCTGAACGTTTTTAACTTAATGCAGGTTTGAATTTGGCTCACTGTATATGAATAATTAAAACGAAATTTACATATTAATTTTACTCTTTTTTTAACTAATAATAACCTTATGATAACCTAAGTTTGATTTTTTTTTTTCCAGTTGCTTAAGAATGACACCTGAATCACAAAGGCTGTTTAATTAGAATAGTAACCTCCTTTAAAAGCTAAAAAAAAACTTTAGCGTAAGAGCGAGCTATTGAAGAGAGGCAACCTATCTCATCTACATAATAATTTCTGTTCGTTTTAAGTTTTAATGTTGCTTCCTACTTTCAGTTGAAAAAAACTTGTTTTTTATTTAATTGCTGATCGTATTTTAAATAAAGTCGCGAAATCCAGCTTCTTCTCAACGAAAAATTCCCTTCCCCCGAAAAACCCCCTTCCAACGAAAAATTTCTCCATGGAAAGATTCTCCCATGTAACTTAAATTAGCGATACTTGCGGAACTAATTTTGCAAGGCACAGTAACAAACGGCCAAAGAGGTCCAATTTATTTTTTTGAAAATGAAATTCACAAGTTGAGCAATTCTCAAATCACTGAAATGAATGAAAGAAAAGATTTTTAAAAGATATACGTAATAATTTATGTTCGTTTTAAGTTCTAATGTTATTCCTTACTTTTAGTTGTAAGAAACTTGTTTTCTTTTTATTTAATAAAAACCACAAGCCGAAGGCATACAATATCTTTGGTTTATTATCACATACAAATCATAGTTATGAAGCTGCTTAAGGTAAAAATAAATATTAAGATTAGCCGGAAGATAACACAAATAAATTATTGCTTATGTTGGCCATTATTTAGCAAAATCCGAACTTTAGTGTAAAGAGCGAGGTATTGGCGAGGTGGCAAACTTCCTCATATATATAATATGAGGGGTTCACCCCCTCGTCAATACCTCGCTCTTTACGCTAAAGCTCATATTTTGTTTCAATTCTTTAAGAATGACCTCTGAATCGCAAAGGCCGTTTAATTAGAATAAATAGCTCTTTTGAAATTATTAAAAATACTTTATGGTTAATAGCGAGGTACTGACGAGAAAACGAACCCCTTCATATACGTAATAATTTCTGTTCGTTTTAAGCTTTAATGTTACTCCTTACTTTCAGTTGAACAATCTTGTTTTCTATTTAATTTCTAATTATTTTCTAAATAATGCTGGGAAACCCAGTGCCCCCTTCATGGAAATTCTCTTCCCCCATGAAAAATACCCCCATGAAAAATCCATGGAAAGATCCTCTCACGTAAATTCGATTTTTTAGAGTTTCGGTTAATATTGAGCCGGGTCGCTCCTTACTTACAGTTCGTTACAGTTTGATATTAGACGAGTCAAGGATTCTGCTTAAGACTTTCTAAATAGACAAAATTAAGCAAGATAGGTCTACGAAGAGAAACCAAACAAGCCCATGTACCTTTCTTCTTTATCTCCCAAATTTTCCATCTGTTATCTTTCTCAGTTGAGACAAGTAACTCAAAAAATTGACAGTGGGCCAAGAATCAAGTTAAAACTATAAAACCTGGACTTGTCTAGACAATATTTGCGTGACTTGAGACAAAAGCTCTAATCAAAGCTCTAAATGCTCCAATCAGGGTGGCATTAACCGCATGAGGCGGATGGATCCCACCTGAGGATTCTCAGTATCCAGGTTAATCCTGGCTCTATAAGAATCGAGGTCTAGGGTCGGTTGGGCTTGCAACCCTCCACCCGAGACCCATTGCAACGAATATCTCAGCAACTGCCTCGGATGACCAGTCTTCTTTTCTTCCATCCCCACCCTTGCTTGCCCCTGGACTGAGAAATGACCAGCGTTTGAATTTCCTTGACCAAGGTGGCCTCCGTATTGCCACTTGGAATGTACTGACATTGAATTTTCCCTGTGCTAAGACGCTTCTGGCGATGGAACTGAAGCGTTTCCACATATCTATTGCAGGGATAACAGAGACCCACCTAGTCGGAAATGGGAACGATTCCATAGGTGAGGGATACCGTCTATTCTGGTCTGGCCAGACAACCACCAGAAGGAACGGTGTCGGACTAGTTCTTGATGACAAGGCCAAGAAGTGTCTATTGTCATTTACTCCCGTATCGGATAGAATTGCCAATGATCGACTCAGTCAATACAAGGGAAAATGACGGTCCTTGTTTATTACGCCCCCACAAAGGAAGCCGACGCCAAAGCAAAAGACACCTTCTACTCTGCCCTGACGACTGAACTTGCTAAGATATCCCCACACGATATTGTCATCCTTCTGGGTGACCTTAGTGCAACTGTGAGCGACAACCATGACTTAAGGCGGCAAGTCATAGGACCAGTTGCACCAGACTCTCTAAATGAAAATGGGCTAAGGCTCCTACAACTCTTCAGCGTGCATAAACTTGTGATTACTAACACCCTGTTTACAAGGAAGGACATCCACAAATATACGTGGTACAGTAACGATGTCCGTACCAAAAAATTGATTGACTAAATAATGGTCTTACAGAGATGGAGGTCTTGGATTAGCAACTGCCGCACGTACAGGTCGGCTGAGATTGGTAACATAGACCATCGCCTCGTCGTCGCTAGCATACGATTAAGGCTCAAAGCCCAGCGCCCAGGACCAAGACCAGTCAAGATCGATGTCTCTCGCCACTGCGAGCAGGAAATGGGGTCCAAATACGCCATTGTGTTTCAAACCACTTTGACGCACTCCTACCATTTGAAAGTCGTGAGGACGCATGGCTCTCCTTAAAAAAAATGTCCTGGAGTCAGCGACAGTAAATGTTGGAAAGGAAAAGCGTGCTAATAAAGCATGGATCGAGTCAGATATGCTTGACGTCATAGAGCAGAGGCGCAAGGCAATGCTACAGGGTGACATGCCGACTTATAAAAGCCTCAGTGGCGTTCACAATAAACTTTAACAGCGAGATAAGAAGCTGTTAGTGGAAAGGAAGGTGATTGAAATGGAGGGTGCAGCCAAGAAAGGTGACGTTGGCAGTCTGTACAACCACCTCCGTGATCTCACAGGCGACAAAGCACCCTCGGTTGCATCTGTTGTATCTGTTGACGGCCAGCCACTTAGTGACGAAGCTGCCCAGGTCAGCCAATGGATAGACCACTTCTCAGGCCTCCTCAATGCCAAAGCTGTAGTGCCGACAGAAGAGGAACTAACCATCCTAGCCGCCAACACTCAGGAAGTACTGACAAATTACTACTGACGAACTACTATGTTGGATCCGTGCTGTTCAGTGATAGCTCCATAGATGAGGAGGTACGCAGTCGAATGTCAAAAGCCTCGTCTGTCGTCGCTCTCAAGTCGTTGCTGAGTCGGAAGACTCACTCTCTGGAGAACGCCGCACATATCTAGGCACACGATAATGGCCCCTTAAGTTGACAACCCTCAATATGATAGACGTCAGCCAGACGAAACAGCTCCGTCGAACTGAAGGACTTTGGCGGTATGGTTTGTGAGCAACGCAAGGTTACTTACGCTCACCTTCCAAAAGCCGTTCTCCATCCAGATAGCACAGCGTACACTGAGGTGGTTTGGACACCTCCCACGTATGCCGACGACAACCCCTGTCAGAATAATCTATGATTTCGACCCAAAAGCTTATGGCAGGTCCCACCCGAGAGGCAGACCCTGGACCAGGTGGAAGGATAGTCTCAATAAATTCCTGGAGATGGCCAACATTGCTGTCGACGAGGCCCCAATCTTAGCACCAAATCGGTCAGCCTGGAGGAGTAGAGTTGCGACGCTCTCTACGCCGCACCCAACGTGGCAGGAGCCCTAAGTCAAGTAAGTAAGTCATCCTCTGAAACCACTGAATCAGAATCAAAGAAAACAACTATAAAATTGGTTTAGATGGTATGTCTCTCATGGTTTGATGCAATAATAGGATTTAGCTCCAAATAGTTTTGAGTTTGACCCTATGAAGGCTTCTCAGAAAACAATTGACTAAATATTCAAATTTTGTCCAAAGTCTTGTTTACGTCAAACACTTCAAATCTTGAGCAGAAAAACGGAAAAATCTGGACGCTACCATTCAACTTACAACTATTGATCTATACAGTTTATCAGAAAAAAAAAATCAGGGATAAATGGGGCCAGTAGATCGAATCATATTTTAGTTGGGCCTGGGTATGATTTGAAAACGATGATAAACAAACTAAAACCAAGTTTTTTCCATGAAATCAAGGAGCAGCGTTAAAATTTAAAACGAACTGAAATTATTCAGCATATGAGGGGACTGCTCCTTCCTCAACCCCTAACTCTTTAAAAATTGATTTTTAATCCTGATTCTTTAAGAACAACTGCTAAAACACAAGGGACGTTGAATTAAAGTAAGAAGCTTTTTTAAAACACTAAAAATCATAGAATTTCGAGTGAGGCGTTAAGGAGGCCCCCTTCTTGTATGGAACAATTATTGTTTGTTTTAAGTTTCAATGTTACTCCTGACTTTCAGTTGAAAAAAATCTCCTTTTTTCATTAAATAGTTGTTGAAGACGAATTGACTTAATAGGTACGCAACCAAAGAAAAGAATATGAAACGTTACTTACAACGTCTATGATCTGCATTAATGTCATTCCAAGACTGATTTGTAACGGCTCAGATTCGTTTGCTGCAGGTCGTTCTAAAGTATTGTAATGATCCAGCAAATGATGCAATAACCTTTTTTCATGAGGTCCTTGAAATGACTCTGGAAAAATGAAAATCGTATAAAAAAATCA
Source organism: Artemia sp. Qi Xiang Cuo (assembly GCF_049724085.1). NCBI lineage: Eukaryota > Metazoa > Arthropoda > Branchiopoda > Anostraca > Artemiidae > Artemia > Artemia sp. Qi Xiang Cuo. The sequence continues at coordinate 35,467,065 of NC_142801.1, forward strand.
AATAATCACCGTTCAGACAACAAAGTTGAATGAATAGCTAGCCATTCAATGCATTTCACAAGATAAAAATGAATTGAAAGGGATCATCACTGTCTATTAAAAGGATTTTATTTCTGTTTGAACTTTTATTTAGTGTACCAAATTATCTTCTTTTGAAGTTTAAAACCATGCTTTGTATTTATCGACTAGTTAAGTTCGATTTTGATTTATAGATTCCGGGTCCAGATCTCAGATTCTGGACCATATGAATATATTTTATTTATTTGCTTTTTCTTTGCCATTATTTTTTCCTTCTCTATTACTACTTTTGCAGCATTGTCGTTTTTATTTGAATTGGTACAAAGGACATGAATGATATCCAACCGGCCCCTTTTTCACGCATTAATTTTGTTTTTGACCTTTTTTATATTGAGTTGTTAATTTGAAGGAGAGTGTACCAGCAAAAATGAATCACTTAAACCTAGATTTAAGGACAGCGCCTGCATTTTGATCTTTTGAATTATTCGATTGTAACTAGTATAGACTACTACCTGCCTCCCAGTTTTCCAGAAAATGCCGAATGTAAACGCACTTTAAACTGTATTTAGAAAAATTTAATGAAAATTACCAAATAATAAGATTTAAGAGAAAATACTAAATACTAAGATCAATACCCTAATTTATCGTTATTGTCACAATCCCCATCGTCTTTCCTAATGCCTAAAAAAGAGACGCATTCCGACACAGTCGCATCGGATTTCGCGGACTTTATTTTTTTCTTTAAACTCTCGGTGAACGTAAAGGGGGGGGGGGGGCCTTGACGCTTCATCCCATACTTGACAAAGATCGTCGCAGCCAAAGTTACGTTTTTGAGCCATTCCTCTTTTCATTTTTTACTGTTTTCAGAACGCTGAAAAGTCTTTCTGCAACGACATTTGAGCAGGGAAGTCCAAAAATAAACCGAATGACATGAAGAACGCTATTGAACTTTAGCACTCCACTTGGTGTCTTGATGGACGCCACCCAATTCCAAAAATCAATCGGGTTTCCGCCAGTAAGCAAACTGTCGTCTGGACTAAGCAGCATCAATGCCCGATACTCTTTTTTAACCAGCCCAAAATCCCACGAGGGGTGCCCGAGCTTTTGGCACAAAAGCCGCAACGATGGAATATCACCATCTGATGCGACGTTTGGGTTTACAATCTCTACAAAGTTGTAAATGTCTTGATCAAAGGGAAATCGGTCGACTAGCTGGGACATAGTTTCAATATATAATTTTTAGACAATCTCTTTGATGCTCTTGCATTTCTCCGTGAACTTGGTATCTTTTCCTTGTAAGGAAAACAGACGGGCGATCGCTTCTGGTCCCAGGTAAACTTTATAGGCGGGTAGGAAGAACTTTTCTCTTTTATGGTTCACAGACTGAACAGACTCAATTTCTTTCACATAGTCTTTTAACACGAAATTGTGACAAAGGCTCTTCACAACTTCTAGCACTTCTTTTTTAAGCAAGTAAAATCGTAAATGGGCATAGATGCTTCTATTTGTATCGGTCTATCATGTCGGTACTTCCACGTTGGTTATTTTGTTTCAAATTTCGCGGGTCTATCCATGTCCGACAAAACAAGAGTATTTGTCAATCGCTTTTGCCGAAATCCCGCCATTGTATCCAAAATTCCTATTTCCGTAACAAAAATCCATAGTCTCGGCAAGGAAAATAGTGTAAAATCCAAATTTGAAGTATAAACAAAGTACTAAAGTAGCTCTAAAAATATTAGCAGAGAAACATTCAAAAGAATGTAGTGTACTCTAAAATATAGTAGAAATCGAAGAACTGTTTCAAAGTAGCATAGTGGCTGCAGAGCGGCATAGTAGTTTTTTTTTAATGGTATCCAGGTTTTCAAAAAGCCTTATCTTCAGTATCACATAGTATCTTCAGTATTACAAATGGCTAAGGTTAAGTTGTAAATTTCAAGGAATATTGAAGGTGATGTTTGACGAAATCGAAAGACAGTAGTTCTATCCAAGGTTTCAGAAGGGCGCATCTTAGCGTATCTATATTGATCTCGGGAGGATCTACAGGAAAAAAAATTGAAACTCTTAGGAAATGAAAGGGGTGTGTCAAATAATACTATTTGTATCCGGGTTGCAAAAAAGACATATTTTCAATATTCCAGGATCAGCTAGTGATGGCTATTAAGATAGAACATTCAGAGAATGTTAAGGAGGACTTTATCATAATACAACTATGTGAATCTCCAATGTCAAAAGGGTGAATCTGCAATATCTAAGGGTTGGCTAATGGTAGCCTATTTACTATGAAAGTCTTAGGGATTCTATGTGCATTCAGATGGTTAAAACAGTGTGTAAAATATCTAAAGAACATTTAAGAGAACTAAATTGAAAGTTTCGGAGACTGTAAAAGGAAATGTTGAACTTAATCAAAAGATATCTTGTGCATCAATGTTGTTTTAAAAAGACACACCTAAAATATCTCAGGAACAGCTAATGGCAAATAATTGAAACTTTCAGCAAAATGTGAGATAAATTTTGAAATAATAAAAAAACACGACTTGCATCCAGGTTGCCGAATGTATACATTCGTATTAAAACACATGTAATATAATGTTACTCAAGACACATGTATACAATGTATTTAAACAACAGAGAATCCTATTGTAGAGGTTGCGAATTGCGATGGCTTCAGTCACGTAGTAGAAGATCAAAAGTCACACAGGATTTCCACCTATGTAGTCTTTAGTAAGGAAGTAAGGAAGACTTAATTTCATGTAGTCTTAAGTTTAATGTGGCTCTTTACTTTTTTGAAAAACTTTTTATTAGAAAGCTTTTTTTTTAAAAACTAACGTTGAATAGGGGAGCATTTCAAAAATGAGGCAGATTTTATCTGAGAACTGATACCTCTCGCTCCAAAATGACGTTCTGAAGATCTTAAAGGGCAAATTCGGGAACAAAATACTAGTAAACCTGGTTTAAACTTGTTGATATCAGAGTTGTCGAGGACAGGATCGCATCTTTGAATTGCTAAGAAATACGGAGTACCTAGGTTTTGACATTGCTTAGTGGTTTAATAACGATGATGAAGTTCCCAATTAAGACTCTCATGACAGTTTATAGGCGCCCCCACCGTACGTTGCTTTCGACAGCCGAAAAGCGACTGAGCAGCAATTTTTAACCTAGTTTTCGGATGGTACCAAATAATCTCTTGTGGTACAATTTGGGTACAAAAACCGGCATACTTATTTCATACCGTTGACAACGCTACTGCCCCTTTATGCTTATAAACTGATGGCACAAAACCAGTATCATGACTTACTACCTAAATATCCATGTTTGTGACAAATATTCTTTTATGTTTAGAGTTAACACGGTCGCACTAAACTTAGCCTATTTTTAACATGCCAAAATAACCCACACGTGTTTTTGACTAGCCAGAAACGTCGAAGTTCAAAAGAGAACGAATCAGGAAATAAAAAATATAAAAACTCGAAAATGGAGATCGGTCACCCTAACGTTTCTGATTTAGGCCTTTTTGTGCAACGAGATAAGAACCTTTGCTCTAATAAGGCCAAACTGCCGTCGAACGAAAATTCTGAAACAGCCAATTGAATTAAAACTCTCAGAAAAGCCTTTTCCTGCTTTTCAAAGTTAGATTCAATTCTTGCGACTTCAACTATATGTTTTTGAAAATGACTTTTAAAAATGTTATGGAAGGTCCTTCTGACTTCCTGCAAGCGGCGTAATTCACCTCAAATTCCCCACGTGTGAAGAATAATGCTTAAATTAGGTGTTGAAAAAGGTGCTGACGGAGTGACAGTCCTCCCTATTTGTTGCTAGGAAGATCTAAGGGTGAAATGGGAGAGAACGTTCTAACTGTGTAATAAAAAGAAAAGGAATTCTTAAAAAGGAAAAAATTGTTCCACGGGATTTACATTTTAGGCTATAGTATTTAAGACTTTGAAAATTAGAACTTAAGAACGGAAGAATTTACTTATAGGGCTTTTCCGTAAGGAATATACCCATAAGCCCTGCTTATACCGCGATTGTTACGCTGACTTATTTAAGTTTGGGAGTTTATTTTAGGTTTGACAGTTCCTTTTTAATATTGGATTTCTTACGATGCTTGCTATAGAGGTTTATCTATTTTCACTTAGTATGCTTTATATTGATTGGTTTAGCCAATTTCCTTATAATGTTTCGTAGATTCAAAATGTTAAAAAATAAAACGCTCAAATTCCTGTGAAAGAGCGAGATTATTGATAACACCCTAAAAATACGGGAAAAATCACTCCACCTGTCTAGTGCCTAGCCCATAAGCAAATTTTGTTATATGAATATCATCACGAAGGATTTCTTTACATTTTGATTTATCAGACATAGGTTGTAATTTGTCACGTTTTGTCAGATATCAGAGGCCAAAAGGCTTCAATGTTTTATTTTTTTTTTTTCAGAGGCACTTCATATGGAAGGGGTGGTCGTATAGACTCTGGAGGGGACTCATTAAATTGGAAAACAGAAGTTCTAGTGCCCTTTTTGTGTTTCAAAAGTGATCAGATTCAACTAGCCCTCCCCTCGAGCCTTTTTCCCCCAAATACATCCGATCAAATTTTGAGATAACCATTATGTTAAAAACAGTTCAACGATCAGATAACAAAAGCTTTCAGGGTCGATAAACCCATCCTAAGCTCGGGGGCAAGTATTCTAAGTTATTCCCAGGGGCATATCGAAGGGATGGTCCAATAAAATTCAGAGGGGGCTCTTTTGATTGGAAATTGAATGTTCAACTTCCCTTTATGAAAGTCAAAAGCGATCGTAGGGTAAAAAGACCCCCTTCCCCCCTACGCCCTCTTTCCCCCAAATGCATCCGATTAAAATTTGAGATAGCAATTTTGTTCAAGATAGTCCAAAGATCAGATAACAAAACTTCAGGATCAACACACCATATTCCCCAGAGTCTCCGGGAGCAAGCGTTGTAAGTTATACCTTGGGGGCATATAAGTCTTTTTGGAAGGAGTGGTTATAAAAAATTTGAAGGGGGATCAAATACTTAGATATTGAAAATTCTTTTTCCTTTTTAAGAGTCAAAAGTGACCGGGAGATCAACTACCCCCCCCCCCCATGCCTTCTTTTCCTAAAATGCATCTGATCGAATTTTGTAAACAGCCATTTTGTTAAAATAGACCAAAGATCACCTAACCTAAACTCCAGGGTTGACATGATCCCCAGAACCTGAGGGCAAGTGTTTTAGGTTACGCCTCGGGGGCATATAAGGTTTTTATGGACGGCGTGGTCGCATAAACTTCAGAGAGGGCTCATTAAATTAGAAATTGAAAGTTCTAGCCCCTTTCTTAAGAGTCAAAAGTGACTAGAGGGCAACTAGTCCCCAAGCTCTTTTTCCCCAAATAAATGAGATTAAAATTTTGAGATAGCCATTTTGTTCAAAATAGTCCATGTATTCTAGAACAATACCTCCGCGATTGACACAGCCCCCCTGAGCCAGTGGTCAAGGCTTGTAAGTTATTCCTCGGGGGAATATGAGATCTTATGGAATGGGTGGTCGCAAAAACTTTGGAGGAGGCTCATTCGACTGGGAATTAAAAATTATAGTTCCCAATTTCTAAGAGTCAAAAGTGATCAGAGGGCAGCAGACCCCCCCCCCCACATTCTCGTTTCCCCAAATATATTCCATCGAAAAGTTAAGATAGCCATTTTGTTCAAATAGCCATTTTAGTCCAAAGATTATTACAATACCTTCGGAGTTGGTACAACCCCCCAGAGCGCGGGAGCAAGGGTTGTAAGTTATGCCCCGGGGTACATAAGGTCTTATGGAAATTGTGGTAGTAGATACTTTGGATGAGGCTCCTAGATTGGAAATTGGATTTTATATTTCCCTTTTAAAGGGTCAAAGGCGATTGGAATGCAAATGACTCCCCCCACACACGCCCTCTCTTCCCAAAATGTATCTAATCTGAATTTTGAAAAAGCCATTTTATTCAAAATAGTCTAAAGAGAAATTGATTTTGAATTAGGGAACTTTGAATAGCTTGAAACTTTAGCAATGAAAAACGAACAGAAACTAATAAAAAAAAACTTTCTGAAAAAGAAGTTTTTCGAAGAAAAGTAAGGAACATACTGAACTTAAGATCGCAGAAACAGAAGCCTATACTAATTCAAACTTAAGACGACCAGAAATTAGTATTAAAGAATAAATTAAACCCAAAACGAACAGAAATTAAATAAACAATCATAGCAAACAAACATAAAACAGGTACTAATATGAATGAATAAATACATATTAAAACGAGCAAGACTTAATTTGAATATGTGAATAAAGCTTAAAACGATGATAAATCTTTTACTATTAAAGAAGAAATGAAACCGAAAACGAACAGAAATCAAATAAGCAATAATGGCAAACAAAATGCAACAGGCACTGATATAAATGAGTAAATAAATCTTAAAACGAGTAAAGCTTAAATGGACTATGTAAATGAAGCTTAAAACGAACGACAGTAGCTACAAACAAGAGTTCGCTAATTCCCCTTTCCCTAACTTTAAAAGTCTAAGACCAATCGCGTCATTGGCGCTTTACTGAAAACTCAATGATTCTTGAACAGTATTGGAAAGAACTAATAAAATTAAACTGTATGTTTGATATAAGTAGGGACCCATTATTGAATACTAAACTTACATCCAAATAGGGGCATTGAAGAGATTTAATGTCCTTGGTAAAAGTGTTATTTCTAGACCAATCAGATGCCTAGAATCCCTGTACATACAAGACCACACCTCTTTCTAGACCTGTTTGATGGTTATATTGTTTTATGGTTATGTGGTTTGATGGTTATATTGTTTGATGATGGTTATATGGTTTCATGTTGTTTCTTAGTTCTGTTCTGTTTGTTGATGGTTATGTGGTTTGATGCTTCTATGCCTATTCAATAAAGACATAAGTTTACATCATTGCCAGATAAGAGTTCTATGGTTTTGTTGTTTGGTGGTTTTTTTGTTTGATAGTTCTGTTCTGTTTGCTGATGGTTATGTGGTTTGATGTTTCATAGATGTTTCTATTGAATACAGACAAATACTTACATAATTGCCAGATAAAAGCGTGTCTATCGGGAACAAGATTACGTGTCTGTTTTAAAGTCAATAAGGGAGTTGGAAATATGAACGGGACAAGATCGCAGTGAATATTAGAAAGGATTTTTGCTATAGTTGATATTAGTGTGAGAATTGAATTCAAGGAGTGTGAACAGTTTGAATTTATTCATCAAGATATATTTGCAACAATGAGCGGAATGTTTACACTGTTAGAAGTTGATAGCAGCAGCAGCAGCAATGATACAAGAGCACCAAACATTGCGGTATAAATCACGAGAAAATCACGGCTTTGTCTTGAATGGGATGAAGTATATGCAAGATATATATTATCTTTGAACAAAATTAAAATGGAGGATCAATTATGCTTCGCTGCAAAAGTTGATATAGCACAGCGAATAGACTTCAAAGTGCTTTAAATGCAATAGTGAAGTATATAGATGACAATAAGTTGTATCGATAATTGTATATGTACAATATATATTATTGTTGTATGATCACACTCAATAAAATTGTTTCGAAATCGAAAATGTCTCCTTTCTTTTTGTTAGATTTTAGGTTATCGAATATTCTTAAAGTAGAATGAATCGTGGTTAGTCTAGAGTCAGCAGCGAGTGTTAGGATTAAAAAAACGAATAAATTTGAGAAATAGAAAATTAGATCGAATCTTGTGATTATGGAAAAATATTTGATTTCGGATGATGATTTTCTCGAGTTATCACTTCAACGGAAGATATCCTCACAGGGCACACTTGAAAATATAATGAAAACTGACTCTCCCCCATTGGACTATTGTATGAAGCTTTTACGACGTGAATCAAATGCTTTTACTCAATTTATTGATATATTAATTGCAACAAAGCAGAATAATATCGTGCATATACTTTTGAAAACATTGCCATTGATTCTTTGTAGATGGTTCTCTCTTCGAAAGAGGTTATGTAAGGTCACAGAGTTACTCCTCTCCCACCCCCCTCTGAATTTATCGAACGAGGATCAGTTTCTTTTTAGCTGTGAGAGAGTTGACATCGGAAACCAAAAAATGTTCTATACATGTCGACTATGTATGTACACTCTTGGCAGTTGGTCATCATGTGAGAATTGTACAATTATTGATTACTATAATGAAAAGTGCAAAATATGAAATCCATGTAAATTGCATAGAGGCTATGCTGTACAAACTAAAGGCTGTTATTTATGTCTTGAAGAGATTTGTGACTCTCATCCTAGAGGACACCTATGCTCCAATTGTCACTATGACTTATGTGATCAGTGGGAGAAGACTTATACCGGTATGATTGGAAAGAACCCCAAACGTGATTTTAGTTTATTTCTACGAGATTAGTAACGTCATGGTTTTAAATTATTTTGGGAGGAAGAATCAGGTCTACGATTCAACTGTTGGGGTAACAAGACAATTTGGTTTCTACGTCATCGTTGTGACGACACTGCCTATTATGACTATAAACCTAGTGATTTTTATTTGGCTGTTACAGAATGTGATTCACTATTTGAAAACACTGTATCTGATATTGCTTCAAATAGACAAATTGAAACACGTGAATTTCACAATATGAATGCAAATAGTATCATTGACTATACAAAGAGAAACGACAAGAGTGAAGTTACATTGTACTGTAGAAAATGTGACCCTGACTTAGCATCCAATCAAAATCAATATACATTGAATTCAAATGATCTACCAGCACTAGCGGTTCTCGACAGTTGCCTATACAACGAAGAACAAGAAATCTAAAGTGTAGAATAAAGACATTGTTGTATACATTTTATCTTTATTAATAAACAAATTCACATACATTTTTTAAGCAGTTTACTCGTAGGACACTAAAATCAATATTATACAGGTCTGAGAGAGCATGTTCCACCAAAAAGTCGTTCAGACGTGGATTGTCTACATAAATGTTGAGAAACTACTTGTAAGTATAGCCGCGACATTTGAACACAAAATATAGTAGCACATGGAAACCACAGCTTTTAGTCGTCAGATCCTGTACTCTCTTCCGATTTTGAATAATAGTTTTCCCACTTCTCACAATATATTTGCTGATGTGTGAGGTGTAGAATGTATAGGGTAGCCCAAGAAGATCAAAATATTCAATCGTCTTCATTGTTTGAAAGATGCACCACCAATGACCGGTATTCACGGTCGACGGACTGCTATTAACAATAATTAGGATATTGTTGGCAATTTGAATTTTTCCAAGGTATACCGAGGGCAGACAATAGGATCTGTATATGGACATGTGGGGGTCCATATTAAATACGCTGATTATTTGACTAGTGTTCATGGTGCAAGGTCTAGTAGAACACTGCCTTCGGAGGTGATTTCCCAATAGGTTTCAAATTGATTTAATGAGATTAGTGCAATACTCTTACGTAATTGTTCGGCAAATGTACACTCTAAACGCACATTCCCCGTTCGTACTTTACTCATATCCTGGGTACCAGTCAAGTCTAGTACAATGATACCAGGTGTTTTAGCGAACACTTCCTCGGTTATACCATTTTCAGATAGTTGTGAATCATGATCTAAGGTTTGCATTGTCAACTCATACAATGACCTATAGGATTTATCAAAAGATAGATTGTAGAGTGGGATACTGTTTACTTTGCAGAAAAGAGATGAAAGCCCAAAATCTCAAATATATGGGGGCATCCAGTCCACGATCCTATTGCACTAGCGCTTTTACTAATGCCAATGCTAATTTTGACGGAATTTCGCCACTGATAAAGGATGAGTCGGTGAATGTACGTGAACCTGTGGCAATATGACGTTGATTGGTGATTGTATGAGGAACAAGTAGTTTAATATTATTTCCACTGACTCTCAGCTTTTCCACTGCCAAAGCAACAGAACTCATAACCTGCTGCTTTTGTACATGTAGTATTGCCGAGGTGAGGGAGAGAGTTACATCACGATTGGCAGAAAGTTCCTTTCGTAAATTGAAATTGGATGAAGCAAGCGTCAATTGTATATCCACTTTAATATTGGGTGGTAGCCATTGGGGTATATTAAATATTTAATGATATATTTTTGCAACTAGATATAATTCACTAGTTTTAGCATTTTTAAGTGCATCTGTACTATCAGTATCAGTAATATATTCATATCTATTGGAGGTGCATCTAAATTGCTTATATAACTTGGGTGTCATCAACATCAATTGCATATAGCTTTCATAATTTGAAAAACTGTTGCGAGTGCTCCCCAAAGTATTATTTATGTAGACACTGATTTGACGAAATAAATTATGTAATATACAATTTTCATAGGATATTCAATCAGCACGAACTGGCAATGTATTGTCGGATTTCTGGAATTTCTTTCGTAAATCTATAAATGTCGAAGACATGTCCATAAAGTAGTCTTCATTTGAACAAATTTTAAAGTGGATATTATCGGAGAGGGGTTGTTGTGGATAAAATTATTTATAGTGACCATGTTTTACACTCATATCAACATTTTCGGCATTGAATAGATTTAAAGATGAAGTTATTGAAGGTTGGAAACCCTTATTCGGTAGATATGTCATCTTGGGAAAATAAATTCAATTTTGATCTAACAACTCTTCCTGGGGCTTCTTCTTCTACTGTTTACTGTACGTGCCATCTTTTTTCTTCTTTTCTTTGACAAGGGTGATGTCTTTCGTTTCTGACCTGAGTAGAGACTGTTGAGTGGTGCACTGTTTATTGACCTTTTAAAACTTTTTCCATTTTGATGAGATTTCAATTGTTCGCCAAAGGTTCGCACACTGGACCTAAGATTTTCCGAATCACTTTTTTTAAATCCTTGCCAGAGCCCCAATCATATAGTGTAGAGGATGCAAAATTTGTCGCAGCCGGTACAGTATATTTTCTAGCCAGAGGTAGTGCAGAGCGTAACAGCTTAGCAAACCAACTGCCAAGACCATACCCAGACATTGATGAGTGACCTTTGTAATAGTGCAATCCATTGCCCACTTGTCTTGGGCCAAGAGCATTAACATAGAAGTCAATATCAGGACAAATGAATACCACTTTTTTATTAGACATCTTGTTGCTGAATGGGTCGAAAATGGCATGTAATCACAGCCAAACCTTTTGATATTGCTAGGAGATCACCTAATTCAGTTCTCAGTGTCAACTGATAGAGTTCCAAATAGGAAGTGTTTACGGGGATATACTGAAGATACTTTATATTGTAATGGTGAATGTGATCTTGATTGGTTTTTCGTTCAAGAACTCGTAGGAGGGGACATTGCTATTGCCAACTCTGGATGCTTCAACAAATGAAGCGTAAAGAAATAAACAAGTGTCCGTGGAGAAGGCAGGCGGATAGTCAGCAAAAATAAAATTAGTGTTTTCAGCACTTTTATCATTGATTAAATTGAGCTTAAAGCCAAGAACATCTTTTAGATTATCATAGAGAATAACCTTTTCATCGGCAATGGGTGAGCTAATGTAGATCTTACCGTCTTCCTTTGAATAGTTGAAATGAAAGGCTCCTTTTTTACGAACGAAAATTCTTTTATTGATAGAACGACATAAGTCATTCATACAGGAGATTTCTTCGTAGGGTAATTCAATATATGGATAAATCATCCAATTGATCTTTTGAATTTGTTCTTGATCACTTGAGGGTGGCAGCCAATCATAGGGTCTAATTTTTATATCATCTTTACGATCTTTTCTCCGGATGTCATATGTATTTTTGAGAATACAGTCGAAAAGAGCCACTTCTTACACGCCGTCGAATTTGATGGTGGGGGAGAGTTTCGTCCAAAAATCACTTGTTCTATTCAAATCATTGTAGAGAGGATCGGAAACATTGGACATGAATGTCACATAGAAATCATTGGGTATTGTTAATGTCTTGAACTGCAACCCAAGAATCAAAATCAGAGTTGTATCCTAGCCAATGAACAAGCAACTGTCTCTTCCTGCGATTACGACTGTTAATATCTTTTCAATTTGATAAATTTCACTACTGTTTCTAAATTTTGTAGTTCATATTCATAAAAACCATCTAGAATCTCATCATCTTTGGTGTCTCCCAGCCGATATTTCATGGGTTCAGTGTCTAGGATTTTGGACACTTTAATAAGTTCAGTACTCCATAAATAATTTCCCTTTTCAAAAATTTTGGTGGTTCTATTAATTCGAACAGTATCGCCAACCTTGAATTTCTTCTTCACAATTTTTTTTTTCACTGGAATATTGCTTTAGAAAAGCATCAAATGTATTTTCACTGCAATGAACTTCCCGAGGGCTAAAATTGAACAGGGGTCAATGTGGTCGTTGGTTATATATTTGCATGATTTTATCTAAATCATGAATATAAGCAGCAGTATTTTTCAGCGTGCAATATCTTGAAATTAATAGACGAATCGTTCTTATCAATCGTTCAGCCAATGAAACCTTTATTGGACTGTGACTGTGATAGAGCCTTGTATCATATTTCAATAGAACCTTTTGCTCATGAGGATTAACAAATTCACTACCACGATCCAATCGAGTCTTCCTATAAAAATCCTGTTCTAGAATACTCTCTAAAGCCTGAACAGCATCAGCATCTCTTTATATTTATAAAGGAATGTCACAGGCATAGTAACTAATGGCACTAGCTTCAACAAAAATATATCTTTAGTGCATATTTTGACGTTTTTGAATCACATCTAGAGTTAAAAGATCAGTTTCCATTATATGCAGAGGGAAAAAGGCTTTAATTTGTCGATATTGTTTACCACGAAGTCTACGATTCCGATATAGAGTGTAACTCTGTTACTTTTCTAGATACTCTTTTGCATTTTGTAAAATGCTGCCACCTATGTCAGAGGCAACTTTAGAAAGCTTTGTGGGGGAACTTAGACTTCCCACTTCACCAATATTTTCATAGACATGTTTTAAAATTACATCCATTTTGAACGCCAACACGAAGTGCAATGCCCACTCCCCTTTTACACACTGGAGGGTGATACTTGTGACGATGAGTTGATATCAATTCGTCTTCGCTTTTGTCTAGCCAACGTTGGTGTTATCAAATCATTGCTGCTGCTGCTAGGAGTGCTAGTATTTTCCAAGTTTGATTTAAAATCTTCATCTTCTTCTTCTTTTTTAGATTGTGGTGTTGTTAGAGGACTGGCACATCTACTATATTCTCTTAATTTCTTTAGAATTTGCCTATTGCCAATAAGACCTTTGGGTAAGTTTGATGCATTTAGAAAGGTGTATAGATTATTGTCAAACGATAAAAGTCCTTTACGATTCGTAACCATATCGCAAATTAAATCAAGTAGATTATAACTTTTTCCCTGAATTATAATTCGTTTCCCTGTGTTATCGACTTGAACTTGATAATCATCACCACTTTCCAACTTGAGATATGTTAATGCTCTTTTACTCTGTTCTCGATAGGTCACTGGCAATAGGTTTCCAATTGATGTCACTATGGACTTCAATTCATTCTCCTTTGAATGTGTTGCTGCAGAATCTTGAGGAGATATTTCCTGTTTAGGGAGATCTTTGGTGGTGGTGGATCTCTCACGATAAGGTCTATGTTTCTCCACACGACGCAATACATCTTGAAGTAAAACTAGCTTTTTATCATCGGCAACATTTTCATCATTAATGAATTTGCTTGGATTGTGTTCAAAATTTTCCACGAATGAAAGGACCAGTTTTGTTTGGGCTAATCCGTGTTCTTGAGCCATGTCGAGAAAATTTTTTACAACTCCATTGACTATTGGTAGTGAAAGCGAAGAAAGATGCTACCCGCCTCAAGAAGATATTTCCTTTAAAATATTTTCTCCCACTTTTTGAAAGCCATGGCACGAACAGTGGAACGATGTTCCTTTGTTTGTTATCTAACACCTTCTGACAACTGCACATTACCCACGGTTAAATTTAAACAAAGTTCAGATAATATATTAATAAATTCTTTGTCAGCACCATGTTTGAGTAGGGCCTTCTTGAGTGGGGCTTTTGAAGTGCCTAGAACGGAAAATAAGTGTCTATTCTCGTGTAGTTTCTTCAATGTCTTGATGGCAATTGATAGCCTTTTTTACTGTTCACTGGAAGATATACAGTAATTTCTTTGTCGAAAATATCTGTGACTACACGTATATCCTCGGGTTTATTCTGATTAAGATCTAGTAAAATGTACCCGTAGCGCTTATTTGTTGCTAGACTGTAGGCTGAAAACAGAAATTTGGGGGCACCGGGGTATGTCTGCTTATTGAGAGTCATTAGAAAACTTGAATCACGAACAACTCAGTAGATAATATAGATGGTGCAATTCAAAGCAAGTTTTCTCATACACTTGCTCTGATGAAATAGATGTGTAGAACTAGGATTATGGAAATGTGTTCATGATGAGAGCGAATAGTAAATAGTTGTAGCGAGAACTTTTCAATTGATTCAGCTAGATCATGAATAATCAGCCATGAGTTTGACTCAATACTATTGAAAACATAAAGTCCCCGTATGAATTGTATTGACATGGACGTGGCAGTGGCAATAGCTTTTATTTGATCGTATGACTCTTGCCAAATACTATAGCAATAGTAAATTTTCTTTGGTTTTTCCAAAAACATATATTTACATTTTTTCATTATTTTAGCTAAAAGTCTCGTTTTGCCTGACATTGACGGGCAACACAGAAACGACCTGAATGGTGTTTTAAATATATACATACTGCTGTTGACAACAGTCAGACTACACCTAACTGTAAACCATACTTGTCTAATGAATAAATAATAATTTTCCCTTAGATCTACCTAGTACGTTATTCAATAACAAGAACAACAAAAACATATTTTTTTCCCTTTATTGACAAAAAACAACTTCAAATACAGCACGAATAGCAATATTTTTCATTTATTACGAAAAGACAGCACGGATAGCAACATCAACAACAATATTTTTCATTTATTGACAAAAAAAAACTCAAAATACAGCATGAACAATAGCAACACAGTTGAACAAATTTCTAGACTAAGATATGAGAAACCTGACTATTTAAAACATTTAAAAGATGAGAATCCCCTCCTCCCCCCCCCCCCCAGGGCCCCCACCCCTCCGGGGCCGAAGGCTGGTAGGGGGCCGAATGCCGGCTGTGGGCGGAGGTCCTCCAGGGCCGCGCGGAAAAACAAACTCTGTATACAATAGCCGCTGCAGCAAAATGATGATTGACAATGTTGTCCCCCCGCCCCCCATTTTTATACTATTTTAGGTTTTCAAATTAACTAATCCAGACCGAGTTGGTTTCGATAGTCCACATATTCAACACGATCTGAAATTCGATAGTGGCCGTGGGGGAGTACTTTTACACCATTTTCAAGCACATAGACCTTGTCGGATATACATGGCATGGCATTTTTTTCCACTCTAACAGTATAGTTTCTATACTGTAGAGGACGAATTGCTAACAAATTTGCTCTTGGCACTAAACATCTATCTACACAGTTTCTGTAGACACTCATGTCGAAATTATTTTTTACAAAGTGTGTAGGCACCCCTTTGCACGCCTGTTTTATATCCTTGCCGTGTGTTTCCACACAGTAAACCTTAGGACCGAGGAACACCCCTTTGGATATTAAATCACTCA
Source organism: Artemia sp. Qi Xiang Cuo (assembly GCF_049724085.1). NCBI lineage: Eukaryota > Metazoa > Arthropoda > Branchiopoda > Anostraca > Artemiidae > Artemia > Artemia sp. Qi Xiang Cuo. Next base: position 35,482,768 of record NC_142801.1, read on the forward strand.
GCGTCTCTGATTTTAACATTAATAGTTGATTGGGTGCTTGACGTTTCACCAGCTCGGGATAGATGCTCTCATTCTAGTTGGTGCAGTCCATCCACGAGCTGATGTGCACCCCATTTTCCAAATCATTTAATAAATCCTCGGTTTAACTTTTAACAACAGAGAATCTGTGTCCCCATAGCAAACTTGAACCTCCCTCTCCCTTGGTCATTGTACCTTGAACACATTGTAAAAGAACGACAACATGAGTTTTTTGGAAATTTCAAGTACTGAACTACCCCCCGCTACATTCTTATTCAGAACAACATTTCTCTTTTTTCTGTGTAGAAGAACCATATTCGGTTCAGGCTCGTGAATGTTGTAAAATTGGGATTGGCAATAATTCGTGCACATTCTTTAGGGCATGTTACGGCGTCACAACGTGATATGTTTCGTACGCTTTCATATATTTTTCAAAAAGCGGAATTCAAAATTAGTTTGAACATTTCTTTTTCAACTTTACTTTTTGCCTGTGAGCGTTTACTGACAAAGGTGTCAATAAACGTCTTCAAGTAGGGTTTATGATCAAATTGCAGGGCCCTGTGTATTTTTGTGATCCTGAAACTATTGCTCACCATCCATCGCAATAGAACGTGGTGAACAACGATATTCTATTTCGGGTCCAGATCGGCAATTAATTTCTGCTTGGAGGGGGCCCATTGCATGCCCATATCCTCGACCAAATAACGATTGTATGGGCTCAATGACTCCTTGGTCACAGGTCTATTCATGCACGGAAATACAAAATCTTTTACTGTATCGTGAAGTTCCAATTGTATGTGTCCGTCAATTTCAAAGAACCACCCTTGTGGGCCATTGTCCTCGACATTGTGAATGTGGGGGATGTCACAAGGATTTTCAAGCCATTTTTAATGGCCACATGGTAAACAGCAGTAAGACATTGCCGAGGGGTACAATGAATTCATGTCAAGAAAAACTGCATTAGACTTTACACCGGTGTCGTGTCCAGTTGGATCTGTTATTAGAACGCGATCCCCAAAAAAACATATCCCCCTCTCATTGATCTTTCTACAAAAAGGTGTTGGTCGACATCGGTAATCAACCCTATTTCCTACCTACTAATTTTTAGAATTAACTCCATGACGAGGTGTGGTGTTGAAAAATAATAGCCAATATCTAGCCCAAACTCTGAATAAATTTGATCTGTCTTTTTGCAGACATTGTCTAAAAGAGTTAACACATTACTGGCCAAGTACATTCTACAATAATCCCAATCCTTTTTACAATTACCCTTAGCCCATACCCTCTTGGTACATTCATAGTCCTCGGCAGTGCATTCACTATTGGTAAGTGAATTATGAAATGCATCAATGGGAGGGAGTTTCTCCTCACTTAACCGTGCGCCAGAGCAGTAATAGTCATATACATATATGCCTTTACAGGTCAGAAAAGTCATACATTTTTCTGTGGAAAGTGCTGTTTAAGCATATGGAAACTATCAAAATTGTCGCTTTTCTGCACCTGAATGAGTTGACTGAGAGCCTTGGGGAAGAAACTGAAAGAGTCTAAAAACCGGATTTTATTCCAGCACGTCTGCCCATTATCCACTACCTGCCATTTCAACTTTAAAAGCACCAGCTTCTCAGCATATTTGGGGATAATATTGTAGGTAAATGAGTTGTTTACACATGGACTATCTACTCCCTCTCCCTCTCTGTGTATACGTGCCAAAGCCTGTAAAATAAATTTCAAATCATAATTTGAATTGTGAATGAAAACCGGTATAAAATACTGCTGGCTTACATTCACATTGCACGATTGGTGTGCCACACCACGAAAATTACTACCCCCTGAAGATATTTCTTGCCACAAGTGATCAGGGTCACGGACTTTCCCCTTCCCCCCTCTTTTTCCCCTAGTCCCTTTCCCCTTAGCCCATCTTTACATTCTCCCTTACAAACCCAACACATTTTCTGATTTTTAATGGCCAAGCGATCCTCTACTGACAATATCATCGGGTAGTGGGTATTTCTCAAACTGTAAATAGCTCCATTTGCAGTGATGCTTTGATCATGAACTCATTCTCGCCCAATGTTTCGACTATTTCTAACAGTTGAATAGTGTTAGAGCTGTCTCTTTGTGCATGAGCATACGAAACCGCAATAGCTTGATGTTCTTTGATACGATTCGGAAATTGTGGGTCGTTCACATCCACCAGCTTAGCTTCACAATCCAAACTTATTTTATTGCTTCGCAGGAGCGTATTCTGAAAATTTTTAAAACGTAAAATTGCACGGTCACCCGAAAATGTTTCCACCGATTGATAGCCATGTCTTTTACATGGTGTTTCATGTGATTTTGTAGCTTTAAATCACTACGAAATCCTGACAGGCATGTTGAACAATAGTAACATAGCCCCATTTTCTTACCCCCTCCCAGAACTCTACTAATATACGTAATAGGATTGAAATGACCATTTGAATTGGGTTCACTAGGCGGTGTATACAACAACCAAGCCCGGTATTTCACCGATTCAATAGACGGGGCCCTTACTGGGAGTATTACACCCTTTTTACTAGAACCTATACACTCTTGAAATTCTGTTTCGTATTGGAGCAAAGTAACACCGATATTTAAATGGGCGTTGGCCCGTTCAAAAATATCTATCAACCTGAGTGTTTCCGGAAATTTTACCACGAAACAAGAGAAATCTACCGGGGGAAAATCAGACCCTTCTTTCCAATGCACAGCCCAGAAGTCCAAATTTTTCTTTGTAGCGTCATTTTGTAGAAGTTCAAAAGCTGATATGAGGAAAGCGTACATGGAACATTTTTGGCCTGTTTCGAAACAGATTTGTTCAACGTCCTTGCATCCTTCTAAATCAGGATTACATTTTAAAACTATTGCCCTCTCCCCCATCCCACCCCCTCTTAAAAAAAAATAATTTCTAAAATTACATAAATTTACAATTAAATTTTCAATAAATAAAACTATAGAACCACTCCCATTCTCATTATAATTCTCGAGATGAGTGATAATATTGTCAATCCATTGCATTAATACAGAGTCATAATTCTCCAAATGAGAGTACAACACCAACATCTCAGTGTGTACATATTGATCATACACCTCACTTTGACTCTCATTTAGATAAAATATTTTTAAAACAATTGAGGCCTTAATGGAGTCCCGACCTCCCCACACCTGAATCTGGTTTTCTAAAAGTGCAGGAAGTTTTTCTACATATTCATGAACGATAAGAATGGGGTCGTATATAAATATCCCTCCATAAGTGTATTAAATGGATCACCGAATTTTGCATCAAAAACGACTGTTTTCTTCAATATCAAATTTGTTTGTTGAAATTCCGGTAGTGACGTGAATTCTATATCATTACTCCGTCCCCCATGTATGTCATCATTAGCTAAACCCTCTCCCTCTTGTATATTATCATCACCACCCCCTCCCCCACTTTGTTCAACAATAGGACTGGTCCGTGGACTAAAATCCATCGAAGCCTTTTCATTTTCAATTATACCTGATTGAACTGGGACGATGTCCATTAAATCAGTGGGGGAGGGTTCTTTTTTAGCTCTATGGAAAAATTATCTAAAATTTGGAATGTATTCGGGCTTAACCATGGTAAATCCCCCTCTGAACTAACTGTATTGCCTTGTTCAAGTGTACTAGCGTCTAAATCTAAATAATTATTCAATAGATTGTCAATGTCAGAAGCAATAACGTCTTAATTAACACGACCATCGCCATAACGTAAGAATTTACCATATCGTTCGAGATTTTGTTCGTCGATATCTGGTACTTCAGTGATCTGATTGTCACGATACTCCATTGGTGGATCAAGTTGGATCATTTCATGACTTGTTTCTTCACATAGATGAGATGGTAGTGCATATGGAACCGTTGTAGCCTATAAAGAAGATAGCTTATTTTCAAAGTGTCTAAATCACCCACATTTTAAAATTGGATTATATTTTCATATTACTTAAAATTTATTCTTAAAAAACATGCTTAGTATTAGCAGAAGCAATATCACTATCTGTGCATACATAGCACCATTTGGTTAATTCACTGTTCCCTACTCTATATATCCTGAAATTTCCAATTAAATAGCCATCCCATATGCATTAGTGATATAGCATATTTACAATCTAAACGTGACATAGTAGGTTTTGATGTTGCTCAAGACACCCCAAAATTTCTTAATAATAGTCTTTATATACCTTGGAAAAAAACCGAGACCCTTAACTGGTTTGAAATGGGCAGTCTAGTTCCTTCATGTCATCTCCTGAAAATAGCTTATTTTCAGTGTGTATAAGCCAATCTTCTTTGACCTTAGAATTACATTCGTTAATGCAAGTCTGTTATTTGCAAAATTTTATGGAGCATACGATAAAATGGGACCGTTAAGTCTCGAATCTCTTATCGCAGCCATTATTACACAAATTAGAATATGGGATTGTTTCGAAGTCTAACGGTACAATCTCTGTCCTTCAACTTGACTTGGGAGAAAGAATCATTAGCGGAAATAAAATTTAAACCTTACATTAAGATTTACAGCTTGCATGTTGAGGGCTGTAGGGGCCACATCATTCTCGCCTTGTATAGAGGGCGTTTGTCTTGAAGGCCCCGGCAAAGCTTGATACGGGGAGACGGACCAGCAACGTCATAGCCATGTATAGCCGGGGTGCACTGAGCTGAAGGTCTTGGCAAATGGCCATACTGGACAGAAGATACCCTCACAAGGGGTTTTAACAGTGGTTTTTGCCTTTTTGCCTGGTGGGGGACGATGCTCATAATTGTTATTAAAAAGAAATTAAATTTTAGTTTTTGATTTAGAGAAAAACCGGGGGATGGTGGTAAATTATCATATTTAGATAATACCGTAGGCTAATAATCCATATCATAACTTTCGAAATGTTATAAAATTAGATAAAATTAGATAAAAAAAAGATCGTTTACCCAGCAAATAGGCCTAAAATTTGCGATCAGAGGTAAAAATGCTAGGCAATTTACAAATTAAATGAACTCAACCCCTCTCCCCTTAATTAAAGACTTTTCTTTCTAGCCTAATACTATCAAACTTAAAAACCTTAGTTTTCACGCTCTCTCCCTGAGAATATAAAAGAAAGGTATAGAATTAAAAATATTCTCTCTAAATGGTTGTTAGCATCCGCCTTTTACATAATTTCCATGTTCTAAACATATCTATTTTAATTTTGCAAATAATTAATCCCTTTTTCAGACCGTTTAGAATTGCGAAAAGTCTGTAGCCTTAATCCTCTCCATGTGGTGGGAATAGCACCCTTGTTTTTGTTAATTTCCTAACCTGAAACGCGCAAAGGTTGTTTACGAAATCTCCCCTCTTAAGACATATTAACATACAGTTTTTGTTTAAATCGCGTGTGAAGATTCTAATGGTTTTAAACGCATGTGAAAATGACATAAGGTGATGAATGGTGGGAGGGGAGGTTACATAGTTGAAAAAAGAGTATATTTTGAAACATAGTATAAAGATATTTTTTTGGGGGGAGGGGTATACCCTGAATTTGAATATATTGGGGGGGGGACTACAAAAAAATGATTTTATTTGGAAAAGCCAAAGAAAATTTACTAAACAGAACTCACATTATATATTTATGTAGCTAAAGCTCCGAAATCTACAGCACTCGTTGTTTGCTCCTTTATTTCTTGAAACAATATATTACTTTAATCACAAAGCATGTTCATTATAAACAAAATCTCAAGGTTGAATTGCAATGTAAGAGAAACCTTACGTAAATCCATTGACCTAAAAATAGGTGTCAATGATCTTGTCATGTCTGTACCTTCTGAGCCTCTGATTGCCCTAGAAAGGGAAACGTGATCCTGTCCCGTTAGACACTCTTATCTGGGAAAGATGTAAACTTCTGTCTGTATTCAATAGAAACATCTATGAAGCATCAAACCACATAACCGTCAAAAAACAGAACAGAACCATCAAACAAAAAAACCACCAAACAATAAAACCATTAAACTCTTATCTGGCAATGATGTAAACTTATGTCTGTATTCAATAGGCATAGCAATATCAAACAACATAACCATCAACAAATAGAACAGAACTAAAAAACAACATCAAACCATATAACCATCATGAGATGAGATATAAGATATGAGATATACATTTATTAAAAAAGAAAACAAACACTATTTGCCTTTCGCCTGCCAAGAAAGGCAATAAGCTTGAAAGGGCAAGCGAAGTTATCACTCTCAGCTAATTAAAACACCATTCATACCTTGCTAATCAACACACAAGAAACTTATCTGATGAAGGAATAAAGGAAAAAAGAGAGAAAGAGGAAAAGACAAGAAGTAGATAGAAAGAAAAAGCAAAGTAAATCGGTGAAATAACTTAAATAGAATGACAACCTGGAGTGAGCTTGACACAAAATTCACTCCCGAGATAAAAGAAACTTCTTTGCCCGTGACTTGAAAGCTGGAAGACTAGGCATATTTTTCACATTCGGGCAATATATTCCAAACATGGGGACGATAATGGCGAATCACAAAAGATGCCCATGGTGCTCCTAAACTCATGAGTTAAGTCATCAGCTTTTCTTGTATTATGATCATGACGGTCTCTATTAAAAGTAAAAAGATTTTCAAAAGCAGGGGTGAGCAGCTGATTCAAATATTTATACCAGAAAACCGCGACTTGGTAATATCGAATTTGGGATACATCCATTAACTTATTCTTTTTAAAATGCTCATGAGCAGGAACCTCATCAGAATCATCAAATTCAGATAACAATTTTACAGCTCTATTCTGAAGCTTTTGTACTCTTTTGAAACATGTTGCAAAATTACTTGCCCATATAGAGCATCCGTAGCTAATATATGGGTAAAATATATAAAAATAAATCATTTTCTAGATTTTTAATTCTTCGCATCACCCCAAGGCCTCTGCTTAATTTTTCAGCTATTGCACTTGAATGGTTTTTCCACGACAGGTTTTCATCAATTAAAAACCCCAAATACTTCGTTGTTGCTACTCTCTTTATCACATTTTCTTGAACCGTGATATGGTCATTTCCAGGACTAGACGAAAGTCCAGAAAATATCATGAAAAAGGTTTTAGAAAAGTGTACGGTTAACATATTTTGCTGAGAAAGAATTAGAAATTCAGAAACGGAATTGTGAATCTTACTACATAAGACATCAAGTGAAGGCGCTGCCAGAAAGAGCAAAGTGTCATCTGTAAACAGGATGACACCAGCCTCTGACAGGTAGTGTTTCACTCGATCAATGAAAATAATGAAAAGTAGAGGTCCCAAGATTGACCCTTGTGGGACCTGACACTCTATTTTCTTTTTTGAAGATAAGAATGACCCATTCTGAACTATCTGATACCGATTGTGTAGATACGATGAAAACCACTTCAGACTTGAACCCTTCACCCCAGTCGAGTCAAGAGCTTGAATAAGCTCTGAGTGGTCCACCGTATCGAACGTTTTTTTCATATCCAAAAACACAGCTGCGGGTTTGAGACCAGCTTCAAATGGATCACCAATCCAATCAACCAATTTCAGAACTGCTATATCCGTAGATAGCCCTTTTCTGAACCCAAATTGATTTTCCATTAGAATTTTATTATTTTCAATATAATAACTTAACTGGGCCTGTACCACTTTCTCATATAACTTAGAGAAAATGGGAGAATAGATATAGGTCTTCGATTCGATGGGTCATCTTTTTTCCCTCCTTTATGAAGAGGAACCACTCTTGCAATCTTTAGTGCTTTCGGGAAGACTCCAAGATCTAGAGAAAGGTTGATGAGGTGCGTCAACACAAGTAAGACACTCCTTTTTGCGGCCTTTATGAGTTTCAGGGAAAACTCGTCCATCCCGCTAGAGCTTGACTTCATCGTAGCCAAGAATCGTGCCACTTCCCGTTCCGAATATCTAGCAAACTCAAAGGAATTCTGACTTACAGTCTGTCTTTCAACGACAGATCCAGAACTCGCAGATGTGCGTAGTTTAACCCGCGAGTTTAGTGTGCGTAGTTGATCAAACAATATAACCATCAAACCACATAACCATCAAACAATATAACCATCAAACAATATAACCATCAAACAGGTCTAAAAAGAGGTATGGTCTTGTATGTACAGGGATTCTAGGCATCTGATTGGTCTAGAAATAACTTTTTTACCAAGGACATTAAATCTCTCCAATGCCTATATATGGATATAAGTTTAGTATTCAATAATGGGTCCCTACTGATATATAATTATGTTAATTGTTGAAGGGTCACCAGTTAAAGATTTTATATTACTGTAACTGTCATTGTATTTTCAATGTTGTAATAAGTACCAAAGCGAATATTTGTAACATAATTCTTTTCCAACAGTTTGTGGCAAAGAACTGTAAGTAAGGAGCGACCCGGCTCAATGGTAACCGAAACTCTAAAAAACTGAAGTTTGATATCAAGTTTCATCAAGTTTAGTCTTACACATCAAAAGTTACGCGCCTGAGAACATTCGGTTGATTTTAGAAAAAAAGGGGAAAGACCCCCTAAAAGTTATAGAACCTTAATGAAAATCACACCATCATATTCAGCGTATCAGAGAACCGTACTTTAGAGGTTTCAAGCACTTATCTACAAAAATGTGGAATTTTGCATTTTTTGCCAGAAGAAAGATCACGGATGCGTGTTTATTGGTTTTTATTTGTTTGTTTGTTTTTTTTTTCTTTTTTTTTTCAGAGGTGATCGCATCGACCCAGTAGTTCTAGAACATCGCGGGAGAGCTAATTTGAACGAAAATTAAAAGTTCTAATGTCCTTCCGAAGTGACCAAAAAAATGGAGGGCAACTAGGCCCCCTCCCAGGCTCATTTTTTCCCAAATTCACCCGATCAAAATTTTGAGATAGCCATTTTGTTCAGCTTGGTCAAAAATATGACAACTATGTCTTTTAGGATATTTTCAGGGGGATTTTTTCTGGTAGATGGGGGGGATGGGTTGGGGGTTATATGGGAGGATCTTTCCATGAAGGGAGTTGTCATGGGGGAGGGACATTGCTATGAAGGGGGCGCCGGATTTCCCAGTATTATTAAAGAAAAAGATCAGAAATTAAATAAAAAACAAGCTTTTCAACTGAAAATAAGCAGCAACATCAAAACTTAAAACGAACAGAAAATATTACGTATATGATTGGTTTCACCCCCTAGTCAATACCTCGCTATTTAAGCCAAAGATTTTTTAGTACTTTCATAAGACCTATTTATTCTTATTAACGGCCTTTGTGATTAAGGGGTCATTTTTAAATAATTGGAACAAAATTCGAACTTTAGCTTAAAGAGCAAGGTATTGACTAGGGGGCGAATCCTCTAATATGCGTATTAATATTCTATGAATATAGAAGTTCGTTATGTAAGTTAATTCGTAAGTTACGTATATTTATTACTAATAAAAACGTTCGTAATTAAATTAAACAATTTTTGAGAAAGCCATTTAACCCAACAAAAGTAAAATTATTATGCTAATTTTGTTTAATTATTCATGTACGGTGAGCCAAAATCAAAACCTGCATTAATTCAAAAACGTTCAAAAATTAAATAAAAAAATAAGCTTCTTTAACTGAAAGTAAGGAACGACGCTAAAACTTAAAACGAACAGAAATTACTCTATATTTTTAAACAATAAAAAACTTTAACGTAAAGAGCGAGGCGTTGAGGAGGGGAGAGCCCCTTTCATATACGGAATAATTTCTGTTCGTTTTAAGCTTGATTTACATATTCAATTTAGGTTTTACTCATTTTAAGGTTTATTTGTTCATTTATATTAGTACCTGTTGTATGTTTGTTTGCTATGATCGTTTATTTAATTTTTGTTCGTTTTCGGTTTCATTTATTCTTTAATAGTTATCTGATCGTTTTGAGTTTGAATTATTACAGGTTTTCATGTGTTATGATCTTAAGTTTAATATTGGCCTTTACTTTTGTTTGAAAAACTTCTTCTACAAAAAGTTTTTGTTTTTAATAAATAAACGAAGAAGACAAGACTTACCTTTTACCAAAATCAGCAAAATTGAAATTTCGATGACAAGAGAGTTGATTATTTTCATCTTAGTCAATAGTTAATATCTTGGCCATTCAAGATGGGCTCGTATTCCAGCTTTTCCTTTCAAACGAGTCTTCAAGTACATATTTTATGACAAGTATCCAGTAGCCAAATCAAGGGATTGGGTGTCCATTAATAAAAGAAAAAATTGCTGAAAAATAAAAGAAGGTTAAAGAATAACTATATATATATATATATATATATATATATATATATATATATATATATATACTTAATATTACTGCGATTGAATACACACACACACACACACACACACACACACACACACACACACACACACACACACACACACACACACACACACACACACACACACACACACACACACACACACACACACACACACACACACACACACACACACACACACACACACACACACACACACACACACACACACACACACACACACACACACACACACACACACACACACACACACACACACACACACACACACACACACACACACACACACACACACACACACACACACACACACACACACACACACACACACACACACACACACACACACACACACACACACACACACACACACACACACACACACACACACACACACACACACACACACACACACACACACACACACACACACACACACACACACACACACACACACACACACACACACACACACACACACACACACACACACACACACACACACACACACACACACACACACACACACACACACACACACACACACACACACACACACACACACACACACACACACACACACACACACACACACACACACACACACACACACACACACACACACACACACACACACACACACACACACACACACACACACACACACACACACACACACACACACACACACACACACACACACACACACACACACACACACACACACACACACACACACACACACACACACACACACACACACACACACACACACACACACACACACACACACACACACACACACACACACACACACACACACACACACACACACACACACACACACACACACACACACACACACACACACACACACACACACACACACACACACACACACACACACACACACACACACACACACACACACACACACACACACACACACACACACACACACACACACACACACACACACACACACACACACACACACACACACACACACACACACACACACACACACACACACACACACACACACACACACACACACACACACACACACACACACACACACACACACACACACACACACACACACACACACACACACACACACACACACACACACACACACACACACACACACACACACACACACACACACACACACACACACACACACACACACACACACACACACACACACACACACACACACACACACACACACACACACACACACACACACACACACACACACACACACACACACACACACACACACACACACACACACACACACACATATGTACATAAATATATATATATATATATATATATATATATATATATATATATATATATATATATATATATATATATATATATATATATATATATATATATATATATATATATATATATATATATATATATATATATGTGTGTGTGTGTGTGTGTGTGTGTGTGTGTATGTGTGTGTGTGTACAAAACGTCAGAAACATAAGAACAACATATTGTTTTTTTATTTTTCAAACTAAATTCTGCATTTGTTACAGCTTTTCAAGTTCGCTATTACTTCTGATGAAGTATTCTGGTTCTTCTAAAAGATTTGAATAAAAAATGAAACCAACTAACGGGGCAGCAGGGGATCCTTTTGATATTGTTACACCAACGATTGCTTTAGTTCCTAATTCTTACTTTAAAGGGTGACATCAGTGTTGCTATGCAGCTGCACAAGTATGATCATATTAGCACATTCATTATGTTAAAAATCTACATGTATATGTAGGCACGTTCAAAATACGGAGACAAAGAACCAGGGGCCTTAGAGCCAAAACGCGAATTTGGGGAGTTTTTCGATAATTCTTACAGTGTTTCACCGAGCTGTTTTCTATGCTTTATTTTTTCAAACCTGGTTCCATTCCAAAATAAATTCCTGCGCATATGACGGTGTTTTATTCTAGTGTGTCTCTTCAAAAATGTTAGGAATATGCGTCTGCAACACTAATATAATTTGTATTTCAGTCAAATCTTCTTAAAATATTGTCCTTAAGTAATTTTTTCCAGGAAAAGAGGCTTTCTTTCTATGGAACCCTATCAGGGTAAGAATTAAGAGCTCAGCAAACACTGAAACAAATATTTGTTATAACGATATAAAATTACTCTTTGCTACCTGCTTAGTTGTTTTAATTCATTTTTGCTTCCTTGTCTCTACTTAATTTACTGTTGCCCTGCTACATCATCTGCGGTTGTTTCTTAAATAAACAATTTACGTCCTTTACCGAAGTCCGCTATATGTGTACTGGAAAAACTAGATCCCCAATTTTCCGCATGATATACTTGCCAAACAATTAATCTAAGAATTAGTTCAGCTCGTTTTATTTTCTGCCAAAAACTTTTTGGTTTGATTTCATACCTAGCAGTACCTGTGAGCCCTTCATTGGTATACCTTTAGGGATATGTTGAAGAAAATCAAACAATTCTTAGGAAGCGAAAGTTTATAAGAGCCTTAATATGGGTAAAAAAATTGTTTGCCATTGATTAGTTTCAAATATACAGTGATAAATCTCTTGAGCAAGGACACGTTTCTAAACAAAAAATGAAGTATTTTGGGGGTAAGAGTTCCCCAAAAATTTTGATTTTAGTTAGTCTTGAAACTTATATGAAATTCTTGGAAAAAGAGATTCGAACGCACAAAGGATTAGACATATCGGTGCCTTCAAAAATAGGACCTGAAAAGCTAAAAATATGCTGTCCCAAACCCCTCGAAACATAAATCTGTAAGCTCCTGGGCCAAGAGAACCCTAACATGCCAACAAAATGCTTGGAACGGGGCTGGGCCTCCCCAAAAATAAGTATGTTAATGAGCCCAAGATCGATGGCAGCTGAAGATCTTTTGTTTCTTATGGCCTTGTTTGTTTTACTCAAGGTTTCAACTTTTTATTTGCATTTTACTAAAAAATTATGTGCTACCAGACATCAAACTCATACCGTCCGAGTTCACACTGTAGGGCTACCATGGAAGGATTTTGGACAATTGTTTTGAATGTTTATATTGAAGGACTAGAAAGCAAAACAATAAAATTGGAAGTAATGCAATAGGGTACAGATTTAAGGTACAGATTTAACCTTACCCTAGAGCTTGGTGATAATTCGAATTAATAATTATTAGCTATTCCTCAACAAATACTGATAGATTTTGATTGATACGGGGCTATATTTAGTGCAGTCTATGAAAAGCGCCCTAAGCATTCAGTGTATTATGTTTTTTAGCCGGCCACTTCGTATTGCTAGAGTGGCCGTAGGAGCTTGGAAGTGGGAAAACTAAAACAATTGGAGGGTAACCGGACCCATTCATACCTTTTTTTGCCCTTTAACACCAGATGATACTCAATTAAAATTTTAATATTTCCATTTTGTTCAAAACACTTGAAATTTCCAATGAATATACCTCCAGAGATGATATGACCTCCAAAAGTCCAGTGACAAGGACCATAAACAATGGAAAATACTAATTTTGTAACGTTTAACGTTGGATGTGGGATTTGCCCAAAGCTTTTGGGGTTCCTAGCATGGGGGTCCAAGAAAGAATTAAAAAACATTTATGCTTCCTGATCGTCTCAAAACTTATGTACTTAAGTTCTTGGGCTATAGGAACCAAGTGCAAAAGGGTAAATAGAAAATTAATATTGGTTGCTCAAGAACAAGCCTGACAAAGGGCCAAAAAATGGCCCAAACTCTTTTTTCCTAGCCACTTCATATGAAAGGGTGGTCATAAAATTTGGAAGGGGAACTTGTTTGATTGAAAAATGAATGTTCTAAGGCCATTTTTAAGGCTGGAAATGATTTGAGGCAACCAGTCTCCATCCTGTACCTTTTTCTGTTAATTGATTCCCTCGTACTTTTCTTCAATACCGTTGAAAGTTCTAATAAGTATGCCTCCAATACCAAAATAACATCTCAACCCTGCGGGCAAAGACCATAAATTAGGTAATTTTTTTTATTTTTATGGATAAATTTTTGAAGAAAAGCTCTTAGGGATCGTTCGCTAGGCCATGGTACTCCGATTTTTACAAGGTTTTAACCTGAAAACGACACGGCTAGTCGATACGTGTACACGGGTAACCTTAATAAGCCAAAAGACCCAAGAATACCCAAACTGTCAAATAATCTTCAATGTCGCAGGCATTATTTGAGGGATAAAATTAAAAGTTTCACGCTTGGTGGATTATTTGATTATATTTTTGCTCATTTTTGGTTTAATGGAGTTCTTTACTTTTCTTCGAAAAACTAATTTTGTGGAAAAAGTTTTTTTAATTAATGTCTCTTCGTTTTATATTGATATAGTCTTTTCAGTGAAAAAGAAAATAATACATTAAATATTTTCGTTTTTTAAATACTTTATAGTTTGACCTGCTATTTGTATGCTGGAGAAAAATTTTCACCAATTTTTAACAACATATACCCTTTTAAAAATCTGGACACAAATAGTAGTGTTTAATTTAGTTTCATACCTCCTCTAATTGACCTGAAAAGAAAAACTTGATACGATTCGCAAAATAATATGTTTACTATCTTTGATATCTTGGATACAGTTACTCTATTTTGATTTGGTTAAATTTTCAGCGCAGAAGTAGCCCCGAAAGTTTATACATAATACCCTCAGTCGTTCTTGGGATACAGCTAAGATGCTTTATTGGGAATTAGCACTAACACAGTGCATTTTGATTTAATGTTACGGCAAAATTTAGTTTTTAAACATAATGGGCAAATGGGAGGTGGGCGTGGGAGCGGGATTAGTTGCCCTCCACTTTCGAATATTAAAAATGGCATCAGCCCTTTCTACTTTCAATAGAATTTCGAATTTTCTACGACCACCCCTTCAATACGAAGTGCCCTGGTCTAAAGGAAAAAAAATACATTGTACCTACATCGATCTTTACTATAAAATTGTCAAGCTTTCCAATCACTTTCCACTATTAAAAAGAGCACTAGGCCTTTCGATTTCCAATCGAATGATCCCCTTTTGAGTTTCTACGACAACGCTTTCTATAAACACCTTATATTCCCCCAGGACATAAATTACAACCCTTACCCTAAGGGCTGTGAGGGGGGTTGTCATCCTCAAAGACCTGATTTCCAGAACTTTGAACTACGTTAAACAAAATGGCTATATCAACATTTTGATTGGATCTGTTTGGGGAAATGATGGGCGTGAGAGGCACGTTAGTTGCTCTCCAATCACTTTCAATTATTAATAAAAGTACTTGCCCTTTCAATTTCGAATCAAACGAGCCCTTTTGAAGTTTCTACGACAATGCTTTCAATTAAAACCTTATATGCCCACAGGGCATAATTTACAACCCTTGCCCTGAGGGCGGGGGCGTTGTCATCCTCAAACACCTAATTTCCAGGACTTTCTACTACGCTGAACAAAATGGCTATCTGAAAATTTTGATTGAATATTTTTGGGGGAATGGTGGGCGTGAGAGGGGGGTTATTTACCCTCTAATCGCTTTCGACTATTAAAAAGGGCACTAGCCCTCTCAATTTGCAATTGAACGAACCCCTTTTGAAGTATTTACGACAAAGCTATCTATAAAAACCTTATATGATCCCAGAGCATAACTTACATCCTTTACCCTGGGGGATCTGGGGGGTTTGTCATCCTCAAATACATAATTTCTAGATTTTTCTACTCCGTTGAACAAAATGGCTATCTCTAAAATTTGGTTGAATGTGTTTACTCTCTACTCATTTTCGACTATTAAAAAAGGCCCTAGCCCTTTCAATTTTCAATCAAATGAGCCCTTTTTGAAACTTCTACAACAACTTTCCATATAAACCTTATATGCCCCCAGGGTATAACTCACAACCATTGTACTAAGGGCTCTGAAGGGTTATAATCCTAAAAGATCTAATTTCCAAAACTTTCACCTACGTTGACCAAAATGTCTATCTCAAAATTTTGATTGGATGTGTTTGGGGAAATGGTTAGCCTGAGAGGGAGGTTTTTTGACCTTCAATAACTTTCTACAATTAGAAACGGCACTAGCCCTTTTAGATTTCCAACTGAATGAGCCTTTTTTTTAAGTTTCTACAACATCGCTTTCTATAAGAACCTTATATGCCCCGAGTTCCCAACTTACAACCCTTGCCCTGAGGGCTGGGGGGAGGGGTTGTCATCCTTAAAGACCTAATTTCCAAAACTTTGAACTACGTTGAATAGATGGCTATCTAATTTTGATTGAATGTGTTTGGGGAAAAGGCAGGCAATGAGCCTTGATCCTAGGTCCCTAGGCAGCATAGGAAATCCGCTAGCGCACCTCAAAATGGCGCAGGGGTGTAAACATCACTGAGTGGCACGCCGAGCAAGGTGATGGCCAACGCGCTTCGGGTGACCGCAAGACTGGGGACCTTGCGGTGTACCTTATCCCGAAGAAACGCTAAATGATGATGATAAATATGATGATGAAAAGTTTGGCTACGGCATCCCCGGTATTATGCGATGCGACGAGAATGGCGCTCTCGTCAAAAAGTATGCTAGCTAACGTCATATCAAGAAGACAAGGCCTGAATATCGCCTTCTGGAGCCTGTGCTCGATTAAATGTTCATTGACACAAGCTTTTGTAGTTGATGAATTTTATCGTTATGACCTTGATAATCTATGTGTTTCTGAGGCAAGACTAAATGGACGTAACATCTTGACCCTTGAATCCTCGGCTGGGAAAGCGGTCTTTTTTTATAACTCGGGACCATTAGATGGATCTGTCCGAGAAGGATTAGGTATCCTGTTGTCCCCCAAAGCAGTCACTGGGCTCATCGAGTATGAGCTTGTGTCACAGAGAATCGTACGGGCAAGAATTAAAGGTCGCACGAACAATCTGACTATCCTTAGCGTTTACGCCCCAATAAGAGATTCCTCTGAATAGCAAAAAGATAAGTTTTAGAGTGACCTGCAGACAGTCATTGATAAGATTCCCCGGAAAGATATCCACCTAATTGGAGGTGACTTCAATAACAGAATCGGCGAAAGCTGAATAACTCGGAACAGGCGATTGGCAAGCATGGCCTCGGAGACAGGTGCACAAATGGAAAAAGGCTTTTGCTGTTCGTAATGCAGAACAATCTCGCTGTGGCTAACACCTTGTTTAGGCACAAGCCTTGCAATACGTATACATGGGAATCCCGCGATGGAAGAGTAAGGCCCAAATAGATTATCTCCTTGTATCCCGACGATGAAAATCCTTGGTATTGAACTCGAGAATGCACAGAGGTGCTGACACGGGATCCAAAAATAGATCTGCCACTTCTGGCTTAAGACAAGGCTAAAGTATAGACTTAGCTCAAGGAAGACTACTATGCCGAACCAGAAAATAGACGTGTCAAAGCTGAAAGTAGATGAGTACCCAGGAGCATTTGTCCTTGAACTCTCAAACCACTTCACTGTCCTTCAAGATGACACCGAGGAAGTAACCCCGACTGATCAGTTCCCCAACTGCCCCAAGATAAAGATTAAGAAGAAATGGAGCAAATTCAAGGACCACATCAATGAAGCTGCCTCAAACATACTTGGGTTTGTAAAGCGTAAAACCAAGAAATGGATCCCAGAAAAGACGCTCAGACTCTCTGCCAAGAAAAAAGAAATGACCAACAAGAAGTCCCCCACATACAAAGTTCTACGACAACGATGTTATAAATCGGCAAGAGCTGACAAAAAAGCCTACTGGTCTAATGTTGCCAGTGATATGGAAAAAGCCGCATCACGGAACGATACACGAAAACTCTATCAGATACTTGGAGAATGCACTGGGAAGACGAAGCAAACTAACATCCCCTCGCTTAAGGCGAAGGATGGGAAAATACTCACAAGCAGCGAGGAGCGTATCGAAAGATGGCGAGTTCACTTCCAAGAGCTATTGATACCAGAAGACAATAGTAATCGAAAGCAACCACTTACACCACCACAGAACCCCCGTACAGCCAGGCTTATGAAAATGTATGTACGGACCCACCCTCCAGGGATGAAGTAATTAAGGCGATCCAAGTTTGGAAAAACCATAAAAACCCTGGAATAGATGGGATTCCTGCCGAGCTACTGAAAGCTCTCCCCGAGGTGGCGGCGGATAAACTTCATAGCGTGATAACCGAAGGCTGAGACAATGAATACATCCCAGATGACTGGAAGACCTCAATAATCGTCCCTATCTTCAAAAAAGGAGACAGAATGGACTGCAAAAACTACCGAGGTATATCCCTTATCCCTATTGCTGCCAAGCTGTTCGCAGTCATACTTTTAAATAGATTCAGAGACATCAGAAACAGCCGAACGTGACCCAACCAAGCAGGATTCAGGCCGGGCATGGGTTGCTGTGACCAGATTGTTATCCTGCAATCCTTGAACACCGGTTTAAACACCAGCAGGAAACAATCCAAATCTTCATAGACTTCATTACCGCGTTTGATTCGGTCCATCGTGATACAATATGGGAAGCAATGAGAGAGGACGGTGTGCCTGACAAGATCATCAGTCTGCTCAAGGCATACTATGCTAGAACAAAGGCCCGGGTAAGAGTCGATGGCGATCTTTCAGATCCTGCCCTGATTGATGAAGGTGGAACTATGTTCAACTTCGTCATCGATTGGATCCTCAGGATCCTGGACAAGTATAAAGGCGTTGCAGTGAGTCCGTCTTTCTCCGTCACAGATCTTGACTATGCTGACGATTTGGACATGCTTGCTGAATCCGTTGCAGATGCCCAGGCTATGATAAATGACGCGGCAGTCAAGGCACTCTCGACTGGTCTCCAAATAAACCTAACAAAAACAAAATCCATGCGAACAGATAGGATGGATAAAACCACTGTGACACTAAATGGTAATCAGATAGAGGACTTCCAGTCGTTCAAATACCTCGGATCGATGGCAAACCCTGCCGGCGAATCTTCAGAAGAAATCCAGAGCTGCATATCGTCGTCCTGGAGTGTCTTCCTTCAATTACGGAAGTATCTCTGGAAGCGGACCGAAATTTCGCCACGCACAAAGCTTCAAGTGTATGAAGCTATGGTTCTCTCTGTCCTCCTTTCTGGATGTGAAACGTGGTCACTTAAAGCAGCCGAAGCGTTGAGCTTGAATATATTCAACCACAAATGCCTGCCCTATATCCTGGGTATCCGCCTCTCAGATAGAATCTCGAATGAAAAAGTAAAGAGAATATGCGGGGATCGCCCACTTGTCTCTGACATTGTTAAGCACAGGAGACTGAGATGGTTTGGCCACACAATGCGCAGACCTGATGGCCATATAAACAAAAATGTCTCAAATGTCTAATACTACCAGTATGGAAGAAGAGGGCAGGAGGCCAAAAGAAGACGTGGATAGCAACAATTAAGTCTGATCTGGAGCCAATCGGGGGATTCCGAAAAAACGGCCGTCGCTGGGATCGCCAGTGGCTGGAAATTGTGGAACCTGCCACCCTCGAGCGAAACCTATGGAAGGAGACATGTCGTCATCTGCTGGGCGCCACTAGGAGTCTGGATGTGGCTTGAACGTGCAACAAGTACAAGTAAGTAAGGGGGTTAGTTGCCCTCAAGTCACTTTCGACTATTAAAAAGGATACTAGCCCTTTGAATATCCCATCGAAAGAGCCCCTTTTCAAGCTTCTACGACAACTTTTTTGATACGAAGTACCCTGGTTTAAAGGAAAAAAATAATTAATAATGCATTGTGCCGTCATCGTTCTTATATGCCCCCAGGGCATATCTTAAAACCCTGGTCCTGAGGGTTGTGAGGTAGTGTTCTTCTCACAAACATAATTTCTATATGAAAATCTACTACGCAGAACAAAATGGCTATATCAAAATTTTGACTGGATGCGTTTGGGTAAATGGTGGGCATGGAAGGGGTGTCAGTTGCCTTCCAATTACTTTTGAGTATTAAAAATGGCACAAGCCGCTCCAATTTCCGATCGAATGAGCACTTTTCGAAGTTTCTACGACATCTCCTTCGATACGAAGTGCCTTGGCCTAAAGAGAAAAAAATAATACATTGTGCCAAAATCGTTCTTTACTTAGGCATTGCGCTGCCTATGATTTAGAGAAACTTATTTTTTTATTTAATTCCTAATAATTTCTAAAATCCTGCCAGACCTTTCCAAGATATGAAGAGGGATGCCTTCTCCTAAGACCCCCTGTTTCCAGTTAAATTTCATTTTGGCACAGCCAAATTTCTGCTAAACTTTAATTTATATCCTTTCCCCTCAAACAAAGCAAGTCCTTAGATTGATTTAATCTTATTTTCTCATCATCTTATTTGGCTGCTAGATACTCAAGATCCTTTCTTTTTCTTAAAAATTCGTGAAGTACACTTTTGTGTCCACAAAAATAGGCTTAGTCCAAAATATTCCTCGAAATGATGGGAGATCAAAGAATAGATTCTATCCCTCTCATCCTTCTTTCTTTATGCATCTGAAGGCTTATTGAAAGTTATAAAATGACAATAAAAATGCACTTGTTGAGGCTTCGGCCCCCCCCCCTCTACCAGTCACAATACGATTCTTTGGTCTTTCTGGGTAATAGCTGGTGCCCAATTATACACCACTAAACATAATGAAGTTTAAATGAATCAATTCAGTTAAATGAAGCTTTGAAATGATTATTTAAACTAACGTTAATTCTGTAGGGACTATTTTCACATGGGAATGAATGTACCATCACGCGGTATTATATCCTCTGGAGCTACTCAGCTTACTGCATAGTTTTTGGATATCTCTGCATTAATTAGCGATTTCATAATTGTTACTCCATAGCATTTTTGACCTCTTCGGGCAGAACTTATTGTTTTGGGCCACAAAACAGCTGAAACCGCAGCTTTGCTGTGGTGAAACCTCTTTTACTACTTAGCGAGAAAGCTAGAAAATTTCAATTTTTGTTCGACTAAGAAATTTACTGATATTCTAGCATCATTCAAGCAAAGAAAAAGAAAAAAAGAAGCAAACAAATAAACCCGCATCCGCAATCATTCTTCAAAAAACACAGGGTTTCTTATTTTTTTAAATAAAACTTTTAGAATTTACGCAACAGGGTTTCCTGATATGCTAAATTTAATGGTAGAGTTTTTGTTAAAATCGCTGAGTTTGAAAAGTTCGTTTAGAGCTTTAATTTTGGAAAAAAAAATGTGAGTGACATCATATTTATATACATTTCAAGAGCATAAATTATATCATTCCCCCCCCCCCCCCTCAAATGTTAGTATAGTTTTTAGCCTCTATGACGCATGCAAAACTAAACAAGATGATAACTGACTTTGAACAGCAAAAGAAAAAGCATGGAACAAGAAACAGCTAAAATCACATTGATTGCAAAGGAAAACGCTGCACAACGAAATCTGCTTTTAGATGACAAAAGCAAAACTACAATGGAACGAAGGAATGTGTTAGTTTAGCGTGCGTGAGTCTGTGAAGGATAAACAGGAAGGAGAAAATTCAATTTATTCCAGAATAACTTAATTCAATGAAAATTTCTGATTTTCACCCAAGAATGAAGAAACATGTTGCTGTAGCGTCTGTAGAGATACACGGGAAAAGGGAAATGAATTCACAGATGAATTTCATAACCACTCTGGAATGGAATGAAGTTAATTTGGTGTCTGTGAAGGGTGAACAGGAAAGAAGAATTGGTCTCATGCTAGAAAGAAAATCATGTGAGCTACGTCACATTTTATATACTCTTTTGCTCTTTTATATTCATTTAAAGAACACAAATTATATCATATTTTAACCAGAGAGAGGGGGGGGGGGGGTTGTATGCTCCTAGTATCTATGACGCATACAAAATTAAATAAAATGACAAATGACTCCGAACAGTTAAGGAAAAAGGCCGAAAATATTGTAAAACCAAATCTGCAGTTAGAAGCCAAAGTAAAGCTTCATTTAAATGAAGGAGCATGTAAGTTTAGGGTGTGAGAGTCTATGAAGGATACACAGAAAGGAGGAATGGGTTCTTAGCATCTATGGCACGTGCAAAATTACACAAAATGACAAATGACTCTGAACCACTAAAGAAAAAGGCAGAAAATACTGTAAAACCAAATCTGCAGTTAGAAGACAAAGTAAAACTTCATTTAAATGAAGGAGCATGTTAGTTTGAGGCGTGAGAGTCAATGAAGGATGCGCAGAAAGGAGTAATGGATTCTTAGTATCTATGACACGTGCAAAATTACACAAGATGACGAATGACTCTGAACCACTAAAGACAAAGGCATGGAACAAGAAACAGCAAAAATAACATTGAATTGCAAACGAAAATGTGACTTAAAACTAAAGAGAATCCCGATAATTATGCTATTCCGTAATTTAGATATTTAAGAAATAACAATAGAATAATGAACGTGTTATTTTGGTGTCTGTAAATGATCAACAGGAAGAAGGAATTGAATGCACGCCAAAATATCTTAAACCACCCAAAATTGCTGATTTGTCAAACTATGACTTGAAACTAAAGAAAAGAACGATAATTATGCCAATACGTAATTTAGATATTACAGAGGCTAAAAACATTAAAACATTCCTGGTTGTTTCTGAATTATGCAACAACACCATTAAAGCAGAAATATAACGACTGGGGATAAGCTGGGATATATTTTTTTAAATATTTTTTTCAAAATTACACATGATTTTGAATGAATCCAAACAGCTAAAGCAAAAGGAACGGGAAAATTTTCTGAAATAATAATGCATGAAAATGAAGCACAACGAGATGTATGGCCAGAAGTCATGCGATAACAAGCATCACAGAGAATCCCAATTGAAAATAATGGACAAAGAGACCTGCGGTTAGAAGATAAGCGACAGGGATGACCACATTGAATCGTAGATGGAATCTGCCATTAGAAGAAAAGCAACAGCGTGAATCACAACCAGTTCCAGGAGAAAACAAATTCTATAAAATGGGTGATTCTTTGATGCATTAACAGGAAGGAGAAATTAAACTCACGTCAGAATTTCTTGATTCAATTCAAATTCATGATTTGCCACCTCATGACTTTAAACTAAAGAATAACGTGATGATTATGCTAATGCGTAGTTAGAGAAACAAATGTGTAAAAAAAAAGTGTACAAGCCTGTAGCTTGCCAAGTGCCGGGCTCCGGCACTTGGCATATATATATATATATATATATATATATATATATATATATATATATATATATATATATATATATATATATATATATATATATATATATATATATATATATATATATATATATATATATATATATATATATATATATATATATATATATATATATATATATATATATACGAGGTTTTTTTTTTTAAGTAAGTACCGTTTTGGAATTAAAAAAAGACGTGCAAAGATATCGCAATAATTTTATTTTTACATGAAAGCCTGTACCTTAATCTACTTTTTTACATAATATTCTTGAATATTGAGGCACTTTCAATAACGCGGAAGCGGTTTTGAATACCCTCCTCATAAAATTCTCCCGCCTCACTTCTAAACCACTGTATAACAGTTCTTTTGACTTCGTTATCGTCTTTAAGATGCTGACCGCACAGGTGTTTCTTCAAGTGCAGGAACAAATGGTAGTTGCTGGGTGCCAGATCAGGGCTGTATGGAGGATGATCTAGAGTTTCCCATTTAAAAGATTTGATGAGATCTTTGGTCCGATTAGCCACATGTGGGCGGGCATTGTCATGCAGCAAAATGATGCGCTTACTCAACTTGCCACGTCTTTTGTTCTGGATTGCACGACGCAGAATGTTCAGTGTCTCAAAATAAGACTCTGCATTGATTATCTTATTACGAGGCAGGAACTCCACAAACAATACTACTTTTTTGTCCCAAAAAACTGTGCACATGATTTTCCGGGCAGAAATTGTTTGCTCAAATTTCACTTTTTTGGGTGATGATGAATGTCGCCATTCCATGGATTGTTGTTTTAATTCTGATGTGACGTAGGCCACCCATGTTTTGTCACCAGTAAAAATTTGGTCTAAAACATCTTCACCTTCATTGTGGTATTGCTCAAGGAAAGTTAGTGCCCTGCCTAAACGTTGGGTTTTGTGCAAATCCGTCAACATTTTTGGAACCCAAAGTGAACACAATTTCTGGTAATTCAAGTTCTCAGTCACAATGCAATACAAAACTACGAGAATATTGAGGAAACCAGTCGCACATTGATGAAATTGTAAAGCGTCTGTTTTCTCTCACTTTTTATTCCACTTTCTGCACCAAATCTTCATTAAAGACCAAAGGACACCCACTCCATTCTTCATCATGCACATTTGTGCGGCCATCTTTAAATGCTCTCACCCATTTCCTTACCATTCCATCACTCATAATGTTTTGTCCGTAAACTTCACAGATCTCACAATGAATATCGATCGGTTTTACGCCTTTAGCACTAAGAAATCGTAAAACCGCCCGTACTTTACAATCAGCGGGACTCACCATTGTCGGAGGCATCTTAAACACTCAGTAAACAACGTATACAATTAAGAATCAGACTGTAATGGCTTCAGTGCGTAGACAAGAGATGTAGGTAACCAGCGCGCATGCGCAGAACGACGACCTTAGCGCTGTGGCGGCGGAATCGCAAAACGGTATTTACTTAAAAAACATATCCTTTTGACATATCCTTTTCTGTTGACATATCCTTTTCTGAAATATTCATTGGAAGAATTCGAAAGAAAAACATGATTGTCCACCTGCAAATTAAGCATGGCATGTTGCTCTTTCCCCGCTCAGTACTTTCGAGAATTGAGACCATTGTTAGGAGGCAGGGGCCTTACTCCTGTCTGTGGTAGTTTCTATTTGTTTAAAGCTTAACTTGAGATAATCATTTCAATTTTTGTTCGTTTAAGGATTTATGACTCACTTAAAACAATATTTTTTACCTTTAAGTTTCATCTGATTTTTTTTTTTTACTTTTGTTCGCTCTGGT
This sequence comes from Artemia sp. Qi Xiang Cuo, assembly GCF_049724085.1. Taxonomy (NCBI): domain Eukaryota; kingdom Metazoa; phylum Arthropoda; class Branchiopoda; order Anostraca; family Artemiidae; genus Artemia; species Artemia sp. Qi Xiang Cuo. Next base: position 35,508,073 of record NC_142801.1, read on the forward strand.
TCCGTTTATTAGTTGAAAGTAATAGGACGTTCACTACCTGTTTGAATGCTCTCTATTTTCTTTGAAAAAAAAATCCTTTTTTTCAAAAAGGTTTTATTTTAATTTTGGCTCGTTTTTAATTGACACAGTTTTAGTGCTTTTCGTTAAGATCTCTTTTGTTTCCATAGTCTTTGGCAATATTTTTAGTGTCTATCTCAGTGCTCTGCTTGTCTAAGCCAAACTGAGAAAAAAACATTTGTCTGCTGGTCTTAGGTGGCTGGCACATATAGACAGGACCAATCTTCTAAATATTTTTGTTTGCGTTTACTTTGAAGTTTATCTCAATGCTCTGCTAGTCTAAGCCAAACTGAGAAAAAATATTTGTCTGCTTGTTTTAGGTGTCACATATAGTTACAAACATATCAGAAACGGACAACATTTTGGGCTCATTTTGGGGTATTACAAACCAATGCAGCTACGTTTAGGTTCAAATTTGTATTTTGCATAGGCCCACTAGACCAAGAAACCCGTGAACATCATTTTAAATCTGACTGGAAAGACCCGATAAAAGGTTCCCCTTTTGTGCGTCTGAATTCTTTTAACCTTTTGGTCTTGAATTTAAAGGCAAGTAACTCGGCTGAATATAAGTATTACTAATCTTAGGTAAGCAAAAAATAATTCGGTACTTGTTAACTTAACGAAACACACCCAAGAAGTGAAATTAGGGTAATCCAAAAGTAATACAACCTTCATATATTCTTTAGTTTAAATAATGATATAATTTGGGCTATATATTTGCACATTAGGGTGGCGGTGGTAAAGTATTTGGACAGTGCCCCTAACATAACCTACCCCCCGCCCCCCAAACCCTCTAATGTGCAAATATATAGCCCAAATTATAAAAGTCGAATGGATTCTATCACCCGCCACATGTCGTTATTGCTATGAAACCGGTATTCTAAGATCTAATCTAAGCCGAATTCTTGAGCGTGTTTCGTTTAGTTAACAGGTAGCAGTATTTCTATGTTTTAGTCTCGATAGATGAAAAAGCAAGCAAACATAATAGAACTGATGAATTGAATAATTTCAAGGAATCTATGGCAGAAGTTTACGACAACGCATGAATGATTCTATGATTTGATCAACAAAAAGGTCGATGAATAAATTCATCCCGAAAGCTGTAAGGCAGGAATCCTGCTGGTTTCATAGAAAGACATAAAGAAAATGCAAACAAAAAAAAAAAAAAAAAAAAAATACAGCGCTTAGATTTCCAAAACACTGCCAACGGAATGAACTAAGATTAAACAACAAAAGACATTAATGTATCAGTAAAAAAAAAATCAATGTATAAAACTGTCATGTTTAATAATGTGATTCGAGAAACACATCGTACCCCCGTCGTATTCTACCTTTTGCCCTATATTTCAGAATTCAATAAAGATTAATTAATTAATCTACGGAACCATTTTGCGTAATCATACATCAGCATGGAAACCTGTAAAAAAAAATAGTTGCTGCTTCAAGGTGTAATAGATTTCCTAGAGGCACCATCGAAGTTCTAATGCTTCTCACATTCTGGAAACTCCCTACGTCGACCAATTGTTCAAAATAATATGCTGTCCGTAGCAATGAACGATAAGTAAGGAGGCACTAACGCCAATAGTGTTCTAGAGTGTAAAAAGTGGTTATTTGAAAACATCGCAGGCGCTACAAAAATCTAATTTTAAGACTGATTCCCAAAGTGCAAAACTTATACCTTACAATTATCTATCAAAAGTTGCAAACAGGGGAAAACTTGCAGAATTTAAAAAAAGGAAACGCATCCGAAAAGAGTAATGGTATCAGTAAAAACGATGGAGTCAAAATCAGCAAGACCTAAAGCTCAAATAACATCTTATTTGAAATCTCAAATTTTATGTATTTCTTGACATTAGAATCTGTGCTTATTTGTTGCTATTGTTTTGTTTTCGTTGCTTATATATATATATATATATATATATATATATATATATATATATATATATATATATATATATATATATATATATATATATATATATATATATATATATATATATATATATATATATATATATATATATATATATATATATATATATATATATATATATATATATATATATATATATATATATATATATATATATATATATATATATATATATATATATACTTAATATTACTGCGATTGAATACCTCACAGTAATTCTATAAACAATTATGAGTGACTTCAGTGAAATTTGTTATTTTGTTTTTTAAAGGATCTTTTTGTTGGCATCCAATGCTGAAATTCTTCTTGGTCTTGTGCTTACTTTATTACCCTGTAAATTTTGCAATACCCCGGCAAGACCTTATTGTCTTTATTAAACATAGGTCCAGTTCGGCTTTAGTTCTTAATTAATTCTTAATTATTTTCAAGGAGGTGAGTAGTTTGCCCTCTAACCTTCCCTCATTTATAAGATGATATAAGTGCATAGTACATATACCTGATTGCCACAGAGTGACGGCAATCACTCTTCAAGTGACGGCAATCACCATTTTCAAACAGTACTGAAACGAACTGTAAGTAAGGAGTGACTCGGCCCAATAGTAACCAAAACTCTAGAAAACGGAATTTGGATATCAATAGATACATCAAAATAACTGGCTTATTATGTTAATTCCAAATATGTAAGATTCATTACGTTTAGTATTACCAAACAAAAGCTATGAGCCTGAGAAAAATTTGCCTGATTCTAAAAAGGGGGACACCCCTTAAAAGTTAAAGAATCTTAATGAGAATAATGCCAACAGGTTTAGCACATCAGAAAACCCTACTGTAGGCATTCTAGCTCTAAGCTGCAAAAATGTGGAATTTTTTTTTTTTTTTGGCCAGAAGAAAGATCGCGGATGAGCGTTTCAGGGTTGCCATCTGTAGCATGAAAGTGTTGTTTTAGCACTATTTCATTATGTTTAGCACTGTAGTACGTGCTCAGGGTTGCCACCTGTAGCACGAAAGTGCTATTTTAGAACTGTTTTAGCACTGTTACAGTCAATTTCTTGACTGTAGTACTAAAATCGTTTTGTAGCGCACAAACTTGGCCAATTGTTGCACTTTAAGAACCTACCGTGTTGGTAATCCCGGCGTGTTTATTTGTTGATTTTTTTTCCAGGGGTGATAGTACTGAACCAATGGTCCTAGAATATCGGGAGAGTACTCATTCGAACCGAATTCATACGGAGTGCCTGGCGAGTACTCATTCAAACGGAATTAAAAGTTCTAGTGCTCTTTTTCAGTGACCAAAAAGACTGGAGGGCACCTAGCTCCCGTCCAACGCCTTTTTTTCCCAAAGTTGCCGGATACAAATTTTCAAATAGCCATTTGGTTCAGCATAGTTGAAAGGTCCAGTAACTATGCCTTAGGGGGTAACAGGACCCCCAGAGCCCCTGGGGAATGGTGTGTAAGTCATGAAATTTGTCCATTGCTTACGTATTGTATTTGTTATTGTGAAGTATATTGAAATTCTTCAGGGGGAGGAAGAATATTCTGCCAGAGGGATTTTCCACGGCAAAAATTTTCCGTTGAGAGGAAAATTTCCGGGGGGTGGACTTTCCAGGCGTCCTAGCCGAGTGGTTGGCATGTTTGATTCTTTAGTAATCAATCTGTTAAAGTAAAATTTGCTGGTAAATTCACACGAAAAAAACTAACCATAGACTAAAGTTATTTGGACTGCTCAAATCTAACGGATGGCCATAGAATATTAGATGAGTATTCGTTCAAATTGAAATTGCGAGTTCTAGTGCCGTTTTTAATATTTTCAATGCATTCCGCCACCTGTCACTCTTGTTTTCCCGGATCCTGTTTCGTCACAGTTGATTCAATTTACGGGTACACGGGTTGAAACAAGAGAAATGCATTGGGAGAATACATTTGGTATATCTAATTTTGGCTATATATTTGCAGTTTGGGGGGGGGTGTGTGTAAAGTATAGCGGCACTGCATGCAAAATGTGTCCTAACATGTTTCCTTCTCAATAGCCACTAATTTAGATCTCTACCTCGACCTTTCCCCAGCACACCTGTTGGACATTCGAATATGCATTTTCATAATTGCCTCATATGCTACGTGACATTTCTGTTAAAACTTGATATTTCAAATCCATCGATTAAACTAAGCAGGGTCTATTGATTAGTTTAATATGCTGCTTACTATCATGTTTGATTCTCAATATATTCAGATTTTTCTTTTGTAGCCTTTAACGTAGCTGTGGACAAAGCATTTTTTCTGTGAGTTCCCTGTGCAAAATTGTCGTTTAATTGACTAGTATACCTACTACTCCCTGAACTAATTTGGTAACTAATGAAAAATGTTGTTTCTGAGTCGTCTTTTAGACACCCTAGCTAACACAGCACTTCTGTATAATAAACTAAAGAGGCACTTTTACTGAGCAAACACGAGTATCCTCAGTAGAGGGTATAAGACTGCACTCACCCCTTCCTCAGAAGAAGAATAATGGTAATTAACATAAAACATACCATCTCGCGATTTTTAAAGATCCATGGCACTGTTCTTGCGAAATGTCATTTTTACAATCTTCCGCACCGCCAGAAAAACATTTGCAGCTCTTCGCCCCTTAAGACTCTTTTGGGTGTTTTCGTCATCAAAATTAAACTTTTTTTCGTTTTTTTTTTCTAAATAAGAAAAAGTAAGTCCAGTAGCATCTACAAACCCCAATTGTCATGAGTAGTTTGCGTATTACCTAAAGATATGTGAAAAAAAAACACCAACTTCAGAGCCCTTTTCCAATTTCTTTATTTCACACTTACATCTTTGGCAAAAGAATGCGAAGACGAAGTGTTTAAGGCTGCAGATTTTAAAGGCAGACTACATAGAAAAGAAGAAAGTACATCGGAAAGTTTATTTACAAAAGTAAAGAAGAAATTTTACCCGGAGGGAAAGGTCAAAGGCTGGTCTTTATTTTTGTCCTATGTTTGGAGGTTTAGATGAGAGCGTTTATCACTTGATGTGTGAATGTGAGGAGATGAGTGATTGGAGACTTGAAGTGTTCTGTAGGGGAGACTATGATTTGGAGTGGTTGGTGAGAGTGTATGCGGATTAGTGTTTTATGGGTATCAAAAGCTTGGCACGACTCCTTCATCTCGCGATGAATCATAGAAGTATATTTCAGAGGATTATGTTAGGATTTGTGCAATTTCTTTGTAATGGTTCTTGGTTTATATTTTTGCCATAGCCTATGGGCTTTTAGCGCAAATACATTCTATTCTAGTCATACCTAATTAACTATTTTATCCTTCCAGTAGAGATCTTCCCAAGAAGTCACTTCAGACACTAGTCAAGCTTGTTCACTTCTAGTAAGGCTACACAAAAGTAAGACTATCTTTGCAGATCAATACGGAATGCGTTGCGCATAATAGTTCTCCAAAGGGAAAAGCAATATTTTTCAAATATTTTTACCACTGTGTAAGGATGGCATGCTTTTGAAATTAGGGAAGCGTCGACATAATGTAAGCCATTAAGCTTTCAGAAACTTAATACTACAGACCAAATGTTGGTATATAAACGGTCATTTCGAGGTCTTATGGAAATTGGGATTTGTTGCAAATCCGAACGTGGACTTGATCAAACACCTTCTGTGGAAGGCATACATGGAAGGTCTAAATACATGACTTCAATGCTTGCATTACGTTACTTAAAGCAAGAGGTCACTTGTTTTTTTTCTTCTTTTTCAACACTTTCGTGAAATTAAGGGGGCAAAACTAGCAGGTTTTAGCTGTGTCTAAGTTACCAAATTTTGGCAACAAGTTCTATAAGCCCTAAGATGAGCAGAAATAAAGTCATAAAAAAACGACTGATGAATAAATGAACCAAAGTGAATAAAAATAAATCAACAATCCGACAAATTTTTGTTTCTGACTAGATAAATGTTTTTGCGTTATTAGCTCCAGTGGAGCTTGTGTTTTGCGTCACCAGGTGAAGTTGTGAAGACAAATTGGAAGACAGTATATAGACCTCGACTATCAAAAAAATAGATATGTAATATCTCAGGAACAACTGAGGGGATTGGCTTGAAACTGTCAAGGAGGGTTTGGGAAGGGAAAGGAAAAGGGATGAGAATGTCACAACATTTTTGCCTGCTATTGTTGGTTAGCCCAAAAACTGTATCCTTGAAACTTATATCCGTAGGTTTAATTGATTAAGAAGACTGTGATACAAAGGGAAAAACACAATTGGAAAGTTCGCTTTACCCGAAGAGGGGAAAAACGTATCTTTCAATCGATTACTGCTACTACCCGGGGAAGGCCTGCTTTTCGTTTGGTTCTAGATGGTTGGTCAAATGCACTCTATATAAATATAATACAGTATTATCATTCCCTATCTCAACCATTATGCAAAGCCGGACTGATGTGCAAGTGCTCGGGAGAACATATAAAACAGGTATAAACATAAGCGACATTCGATTTTTTCACGGGTAGAGAAGTCAGATTTCTCCTGAACGCAAAACTTGGCTTCACCTTTGTAACACTAAATAAGAATCTGATTTTAAATTAATTATATATATATATATATATATATATATATATATATATATATATATATATATATATATATATATATATATATATATATATATATATATATATATATATATATATATATATATATATATATATATATATATATATATATAATCAGTAATTAGTAGTGCAATGCAATTGTTAGGTAGGTTTCAAAGTCTCGAGTTGGTTTCAAAGGCATTTTGAGAAAGTTTCTGCGAAAATACGCATTCCAGGGTAATACCCACTTGACCGCTGATGGAAGATTAAATGGGAGGAGTGTTTGTACGCCCCGAGGAGGTAGTAGCCAAACATCACTAAGCCGTGATCTTACTGTTATATTGTTTATATACAGTGGTCAAAAGGGACGATCTTTGGCAATGTGTCATCCTTCATCCGCAGAATGTGTCCTAGCCATCTCAAACTTTCTTCATTGTAGCTCTAGAAAGTAGGATAGAACCACATTTTTCGTACAGCTTACTGATTGAAATACGGTCAGTCACACGGGTAGCAAAACAATCTGTAGACAATTACTCTGGTACACATCTAACAAATCGTTCTCTCATGACTGTAGCTTCCAATATTCTAACGTCGGTTCGCAGACCTGTATTCCTGTTCTTCCAAACTTTTTTTCAACTATGAAAAATCAACCTTGGCCTCGGCTATTCTACTTTTAACGTGTTGACTGAATCCACATTACTGATAATATTACCTAGATGAGAGAGGCTATCGACTTGATCGACCTTATCGTTGCCTAACATTCATCTTCACTTATTTCCAGTCGAAGTGTGCCCTGAGCGCTCAAAACTTCCAAAAAATCATTCATTTTGCTAACATTTTCATCTAGAATACTCATATCGTTAAGGTATAGAGGAGTTACTTTCCCAATTCATTCCATAGTCTCCCAGAGCCTATGCCGTGTTCTTTAGGATAAAGTCCATCAAGATGATCCATAGAAAAGTGAGTAGAATGCGTCCCTGATTAACTCCTGATAGAATACGAAGTCAGCTAATACCCTCTTTCCTTCTTTAACTGCAGCAATGTTATTTTTTGACATCGCACTGATCACTATGACGTATTTATCTGGTATACCATACAAGACTAGGACATTCGGTAAAGTTCTTTTATTGGCTGAATAGAACACTTGCTCATAATCTATAAGTACTAAAGGTGTCTGATTACACAGGCACTTCGCAATTATTAGCCTAAGAATGAAAATTTGGTTAACGCATCAAGTCCCCTTTCTAGAGCCACACTGTTCTTCTCTTAAAAAATCTGCAGTTTCTCTAATTCTAAGAAGCATCATCACACTAAGTAATTTGTCGAACAGTTCGTGTTAACGATCTGTAATTAAGGAGTCACTCGATCCAACAGTAACTGAGACTCTAAAAAACAAAGTTTCGATAGCAATAGATACCTAAAATGAATTGGTTTTTTTATGCTGATTCGAAATATATCTTAACTTTTTAAAGGAACAACTGTGTATTTATTTATGTATAAATTTTTTCCTTGAAAACGGTTTCATGTTTTGCGCTCAAAATTGGTACCCTGGGATTTTCTGACCTAAAAAGAAAAGTCTAAAAATACATGATCAATAAATTGGTCACGAGTTTGAGAAAATTAGTTTAGAGTCTTGTTTAAAAGAAAAATTCATGTGAGTGACGTCACATTTATATACATTTAAATAACATGATTTACTCGTTTTTTCCCCAGCAGTGGTCGCATCGGTTTTAGTATCTATACTCATGCAAAATTACACAAGATGAGTAACTGCTCTGAACAGCAAAAGAAAAAGGGGTGGATTAAGTAACAGCAAAAATAAAACTGAATTGAAAACAAAAATGTTGCACAACGAAATTTGCGGTTAGAAGATAAAAAAAAAACTACAATAGAATGAAGGAACGTGTTAGTTTAGCGTATTTGGGTGACTAGAAGACAAAGAAAAATTACAATGCAATGAACGAACGTGTCATTTAGCGTTTGTGATTCTGTGATTAATAAACATGATGGGGTGACTAATACTTAGTATTTATGACACGTGCAAAATTAAGCAATTGGAATTGCTCATTTGGCACCTCATGACCTAACATAAAGAATAACGAACACCTATACTCTCTTTAAATAAGCAACTGTGTAATCACTTATGCATGTATGTATATATAATTTTTTCTTGAAAATTATTCTGAATGATTTTGAACGCTAAAGCAAAGGCGATGGAAAGTAGCTGATATAATAATGCAGAAAAATGAAGCACAAACAAGACGTGCGGCTAGAAAAGATGCGACAACAAGTATCACTACGAATCTCAAATGAAAATACTTGACAACAAAATCATCGGTTTAGAAAAAGGTGACAGGGATGATCACATTGAATCGTAAATGAAGTCTGCGGTAACAAGAGAAGCAACAATGAGAATCGCAACGAATCTGAGAAGAAAACAAATCCTATAAAATGAATTATTCTTTAATGCGTTAACAGGAAGCAGGAATTAGTTCTCACCAGTGATTCTTAAATTATGCTAATAAATGATTAGAGAATCAAATATATGTATAAGCCTACCGCAAGCCGTGTGCTGGGGTCTGGGAAAAGCTCGGGCTCGTGTCAATAAAATTAACCGAATTTTATTTTACCCATCAAAAGTTACGAGTTTGACAAAATTTGCGTGACTTTCAAAAAAGGGAGAAAACACTCCCAAAAAGTCAAGAAATCCTTATGTGTACCACTGGATTCAGAATATCAGAGAGTATTACCGTAGAGGTTTCAAGCTCCCATCTGCGAAAACTTGGAATTTTGAATGTTTTGTTAGAAAAAAGATCAAAGATGCATATTTATTATTATTATTATTTGTAATATTTTCCCAGGGGTGATCGCATCGAACTAATGGTCCTAGAAAATCAAGGAGGGCTCATTCAAACGGAAATTAAAAGATCTAGTGCCCTTTTCAAGTAACTAAGAAGATTGGAGGACCAATAGACCCCCTCCAACGGATCCTTCTTTTCCCCAAAGTCATCAGACCAACATTTCGCGATAAAAATTTTGTTCAGCATAGTTGAAAGACATCCAATAGGTCCCCTGGGGATAACATGGCCCCCAAAAGCCCTGGGAAAAGGGCTGTAAGTTGTGAAGTTTGTCCATTGTTTAAATATAGTATTTGTTATTAGAATATATACAGACACTTTTGGGGGAAGGGATTTCGGTGGGGTTGTATTTTCAACTGGGGAAATTTCTCATGGACAGAGAAGTTTCCAAAGAATAAAATCTCTTGGAGAAAATTTACTGGGGGGGGGGGATGATTTGCCAGAATTCATATATGAAATTCTTTTCGTTTGTCTTACTTTCTATTTGGTGACTCAATTTTACAGATGCTCCCTGGCGAATTTTTGGGAGGAAATTTCACTGGGGTTGAAATTTTTTGTGAGATATTTTCGTGAGGAGAAGAGGGTGTTTTCCACGGGAGAAATTCTGCACGGGGATATTTTCCACTAGAAAAATTCTCCATGAGGGAATTTCCCTCAAAATTCAAGAAAAAAGTTTTTTTCAATTGAAAGTAAGGAGCAACACTAAAACTCCAAACGAGCAGTAACTATTCTATATATACCTCCCTCTTTGCGTTAAAGTTTGATTCTTTGTTTCAGTTCTTTCAAAACGACTCCTGAAACCAAATGGCCGTTTATTTATAATAACTGAATAAAAACAACAAGTTTTTTAACTGAAATTAAGGAGCGACATTAAAACGTAAAACAAACAAAAATTATTCTGTATATGCAAGGGGCTGTCCCCTCCTCAACGCCTCGCTCTTTACGCTATAGTTTGACTCTTTCTTACAACTCTATTTTTTTAAACAATAACAAACTTTAGAGTAAAGAGCGAGGTGTTGAGGAGAGGACAGCCCCTTTCATATACAGAATAATTTCTGTTCGTTTTAAGTTTTAATGTCGCTCCTTACTTTGAGTTGAAAAAACTTGTGATTTTGGCTCACCGTACATGGATGATTAAAACGAAATTTGCATATTAATTTTACGTTTTTTGGTTAAATGGCTTTCTCGAAAGTTGTTTAACTTTATTTACGAACGTTTTTATTAGTAATAAAAATACGTAACTTATGAATTAACTTACTTAACGAACTTCTATATCCATACATTTTTAATACGTATATTATGGGGTTTGCCCCCTAGTCAATACCTTGCTCTTTACGCTAAAGTTCGAATTTTGTTCCAATTCTTTAAAAATTACCCCTTAATCACAAAGGCCATTAATTAGAATAAATAGGTCTTATGAAAGTATTTAAAAAACTTTAGCGTAAATAGCGAGTATTGACTAGAGGGCGAACCCAATCATATAAGCAATATTTTCTGTTCGTTTTAAGTTTTGATGTTGCTCCTTACTTTAAGTTGAAATTTTTTTTTATTTAATTTCTGATTATTTTTTTAAATAATGATGGAAAATCCGGCACCCCCCTCATAGCAATGTTCCTTCCCCCATGAAAACTTCTTCCATCGAAAGATCCTCCCACATAACCCCCGATCCCCCCCTACCAGAAAAAAACCCTGAAAACGTCTGTAGACTTCCCAATAACCAATACTATATGTAAATATTGGGCGAAGTTGATAACTTGCAGCCCTTCCCCCGGGGGACAGTGGGGGATTCAGTCATACTCAAAATGTATTATTTTTTTCGACCATGCTGAACAAAATGGCTATCTCAAAATTTTGACCGGGTGACTTTGGGAAAAAATGAGCGTGGGAGGGGGCCTAGTTACCCTCCATTTTTTTTGGTCACTTAAAAAGGACACTAGAACGTTTAATTTCGGTTCGAATGAGCCCTGCCGCGATATCCTAGGACCACTGGTTCGAGACGATCACCCCTGGGGAAAAGAAAACAAAAACAAAAAAACACGCATCCGTGATCTTTCTTCTTGCAAAAAATACAAAATTCCACATTTTGGCAGATAGGAGCTTGAAACCTCTACAGTAGGGTTCTCTGATATGCTGAATCTGATGGTGTGATTTTCATTAAGGTTTTATGAATTTAAGGATTCTCCTTTTTTTGGAAACCAGGCAAACTTTCTCAGGCGCGCTTCTTTTGATGGGTAGAACTATACTTGATTAGACTTATATATTTAAAATCAGCATAAAAATCTGAATCTTTTGAATTATCTATTGGTATCAAAATTCCGCTTTAGTAGAGTTTCGGTTACTATTGAGCTGAGTCACTCCTTACTTACTGTTCGTTACCACGAACTGTTTGAGAAGCTTTTTTAAAGTACTAACAAACTTTAGCGCTAAGGTCGAGGTATTCAGAAGGGGGCAAACCAGTAGATTTTGTCTTCTGGATTTGCTTGGCACTCTAACCTTTAATAGAAAGTAAGAATCCCCTCGCTTGTCAAGGCCAGCTTGGATATAATTCAGCTTTTATTTATTTATGTGAGACAAGCAATAATACTCTATGGCTGCTCATCGACAGTACGTTGCTGTCCCAGTTCTACTTTATGGCTGGTCATCAACAGCGCCGAGAATACAATTTTAATATCATTGAAATACGAGAAATAAAAAAGACTGAGTAAAAAAAAAATAATTAAAAATGACATTACAAACATCGTTTTAGAAATCAAGTAGTGATGGGGTTATGGATTTGAAAACTAATAAAGTCGTAGACATTTTAGGCAATGATACGACAGGCTCTTAGTCAGCCATGCCTCAATTCCCAAGGGCCTCAATACCCCTCCTCCAAATTTTGGACCCCTATTTTTTCGTACTTATTTTAAGTGGTAATCTATGGCTGGTCATCGACAGCACCGAGAACAGAATTTTAATATAGAAATCCAGAACAAACCTTATAAATCCAGAATGATCCTGAGAAATCAAGTAGTAATGGGGTTATGGATTTGACGAACTAATAAAGTCATGTACGTTTTAGGCAATGATACAACATGTTCTTAGTCATCTATACCCAAAACCCCAAAGGACCAAATGCCCCCCCCCCCCCAAGTTTTTGCCTCCCTCTGTTGTACTTATTTTTTTTTAACTTTTTTTAATTTATTTTTTTACAGAGAAATTTTTTCAACTTTTTTTATGTCTCAGAATGACATGAAATATACATAAAACCAAACAAAATCACATTTAATATTTTCGAAACTCGAAATGAGGATGATACAGATATGTAAGTCATGATTTTTACCATTTGAAAAATAATGTTTGCAGTAGCACTTCTGTTTTTCGGACGGAAATTATTCAACTTTATTTTTTTTTATTTCTATTTATGCGTCTGTGCCACTAGTACTCTATGGCTGCTCATTGACACTACGCGGCTTCCCAGTGGTACTCTACGCTCATAGTGGGTATACTATTGGAGCTAATACAAATTCTTCTTACAAAAAGTTATATACATTTTAGGCAATGATACAACAGCCCTTAGTCATCACTGAGCCAACCTTCAAGGGCCCCAAGGCCCCTCCCCGATACTTTTTGACCCCTCTTTTTTGTACATATTTTTTTCAGCCATTTTTTTGCTTTTTTTTAAATGGAAATTACTTCAACTTCTTTCATATCTTATAATAACATGAAATATACTTGAAACAAACGAAAATCACATTTAATATTTTAGAAATATGAAATTGGGGTGATATAGATATGCTAGTCGTGATTTTTACTATTAGAAAAATAATGCTTGTAGTAACACTTTGCTTTTTTTGGAACTGAATTTTTTTGGACTTGGAAATCATTCAACTTTAATTTTTCGTAATTTTTTACACAATTCTACCAGTGGTAGTCTATGGATGCTCATCAACACTACATATATTATTATATATTTTCAATCAGTATTTTTTTGTGCATTGGAAGGATAAACACGCATCATATTTAAAAAAAGTGAAAACGAAATATTCCAAGAAAAGATGTTTACATGATAAAGTCATCGTTGCGTTGAATACTGACAAAGACAAATATTTGAACTATGAAACAAGTACTAATGGAGATCTAATTTGAAATGAACGCGTGCGTTGTCATGACAGTGAGAGACAAAATTCCTTCGGACTACCGAAACCATTCAGCGTTGGTCATGGAGAATATGCGAGAGTGGTAGCACGTTACTCGTTGATAGATCCTATCGTCATCTTTCCGGTGTTAATATCCAAATGAAAATAAAGGGAAAAAGAAAGGCCTATTGCTGCATTAATATTACACACCATATATTGTCTACGTGCCAGAACTATTACCTGTGTAAAAACAATATGTTAATTGACAGTGAAATCGCTGGCAAAATAAAAAAGGCATAGGCATACAGTATCACTAATGAATATAAAGGTGAATTGATGGAAAATAAAGCGAAGATGAACTTTATTATTACCATTGATCATATACCAACGTATATATTCAGCGAACCCAATAATACCAATGATGAAGTGTGTAATGCAGTTATAGCTGAAACCATGCTAGAACTTACATATAACCGCAAAATGGAATAAGTGCCAATGTCAAGAGAAAATATAATGAAGTATATTATGGAATGGATTCAAAGCAATCATTTTATACATTTATGGTAATATTCTACATGTCGGTATTTCAAAAAAAATTTTATGCATTACTTTGTTATGTTTGCATAATTTTATTGTGCGAAAGCAAGTCAAACGTTAAGGAAATTTATTATAAAGTCGGAGATGTAAGAAAAGTAATTTGCAGACATAAATACTACTAGCGGACTCATAAGGGATATATTAGAAACTTAGATAGGTTAATAGAGGTTTTACGAAGACTGAAAGATTTAAGCTGAATTGTTTTCTCCAAAATTCCAACAGATAAGCAAACACCCGCTCAGACACTACAGGCACAGAGAGTGAGCGAGACAAAACAAATATTCAGACATATAAACAGACAAAGAAACACACTAGAACAAGCAAACATCTGCCCAGACACACAAGCCCAGAAAGTGAGACACGAAAATACGTATAAGTACACAGATTGAGACATACAAACAGATAAAGATACATACTGTGACACAGGCACAGAGGGTAAGAGAGACAAAAACACATACAAACACAAAGATTCAGACATTGAAACAGACAAAAACAGACACGAGGAAAAACTCACTTGCCCAGAAATACAGGCACAGAGAGAGAAAGAGATACAGAGAGATAGAGAGAGAGAAAGAGAGAGAGAGAGAGAAAGAGAGAGGGAAAAGAGACAGAAACACATACAGACACACAGATTCAGACATATAACAGAGAAAGACAGACACTTGAACAAGCAAACACCCCCCAGACACATAAGCACAGAGAGTGAGAGAGACAAAAACACATACAAACACACAGACTCGAACATACAAACAGACAAAGACAGACACTGAGAACATACAAACACCCATCCAGACACACAGTCACAGAGAGTGAGAGAGACAAAAACACATTCAATAACACAGATTCAGACCTACAAACCGATAAAGAAATACTCTGGGACAAGCAAACACCCGACCAGACACACAGGTACAGAGTAAGATAGGCAAAAACACATAAAACACCCAGATTCAGGCATACAAACAGACAAAGCAGACACTTGGACAAGCAAACACCCATCCAGACACACAGTCACAGGGAGCGAGAGAGACAAAAATACATACAAACACACAGATTCTGACATAAAAAGAGACAAAGACAGACACGGGGACAAGCAAACTTGCCCAGACACATAGGCAGAGAGAGAGAGAGAGAGAGAGAGAGAGAGAGAGAGAGAGAGAGAGAGAGAGAGAGAGAGAGAGAGAGAGAGAGAGAGAGAGAGAGAGAGAGAGAGAGAGAGAGAGAGAGAAAGAGATTGAGTCTGAGTGAGTTTCAGACACTGGAAACATGCAAACACCCCCCACCCCAGACGCACAGGCACAGAGATTGAGAATGGAAAAACAAACAAACACACAGATGCAAACATACAACGAGACAAAGAAAGGCACTTGGAACATGCAAACACCCACCCAGACACATAGACAAAGAGAGTGAGACAGACAAAAACACATATAAACAAACAGATTCTGACATACAAACACACAAAGACAGACACAGGGACAAGAAAACACCCATCCAGACACAAAGTCCCAGACAGTAAGAGAGATAAAAACGCATACGAATACACAGATTCAGTCATACAAACAGACAAAGGCAGACACTGGGACAAGCAAACACCTACCCAGTCATACAGATTAAGAGAGCGAGAGTTACAAAAACGCATACAAACACACAGATTCAGACATACAAAGAGGCAAAGACAGACACTGTGACAAGCAAACACCCGCCCAGACATACAGGTACAGAGTAAGAGAGACAAAAAACATACAAACACAAAGATTCAGGTATACAAACAGACAAAGACAGACACTGGGACAAGCAAACACCCGCCCAGATACACAGGCACAGAGAGTGAAAGAGACAAAAACACATAAAATCACACAGATTCAGACATACAAACAGACACAGACAGACACTGGGACAAGCAAACACCCGCCCAGACACACAGGCACTAAGAGTGAAAGAGACAAAAGACATACAAACACACGTATTCAGACATACAAACAGAAAAAGACAGACACGGGGGCGAGCAAATACCCGCCCAGATACACAGGCACAGGAAGTTAGAGAGACAAAATCAGATACAACCACACAGATTCAGACATACAAATAGACAACGATCGACACTGGAAGCAAGCAAACACCCACCTAGACACACAGGCACCGAGAGTGAGAGATGTAAAAACATACAAATATACAGATTCAGAAATACAAACAGACAAAGACAGACACTGGAAACAAGCAAACACCCGCCCAGAAACACAGGCACAGTCAGTGACAGAGACAAAAACACATAAAAACACATAGGTTCAGACATACAAACATACAAAGAGAGACACGAGGACAAGCAAACACCCGCCCAAAGACGCAGACACAGAGAGTGAGAGAGACAGAAACACATACAAACCCACAGATTCAGGCATACGAACAGACAAAATCAGACAATGGGACAAGCAAACAGCCACTCAGACACATACGCATAGTGCGAGAGAGAGAGAGAGAGAGAGAGAGAGAGAGAGAGAGAGAGAACAAGACATACAAACACACAGATTTAGACAGAAAATCAGACAAAGACAAACAAAGGGACAAGCAAAAAGCCGCCCAAACACACAGGCACAATGAGTGAGAGAGACAAAAACACGTACAAACACACAGATTAAACCATACAAACAAGCAAGGACAGACACGGAAAAATGCAAACACCCACTCAGACACATAGGCATAAAGAGAGAGATATGCAAACAACCACTCAGACACATAAGCATATTGAGAGAGAGAGAGAGAGAGAGATAGAGAGAGAGTGAGACAGAGAGAGATAGAGAGAGAGAGAGAGAGAGAGAGAGAGAGAGAGAGAGAGAGAGAGAGAAACAAAAACACATACAAACACACAGATTTAGATACACAAACAGAAAAAAGATCGAAAAGGGGACAAGCAAACAAACGCCCAGACACACCGGCAAAGAGAGTGAGAGAGACAAAGACACATTCAAGCACACATATTCAGGCGTACAAACAGTTTCAGACAGACACTCGGACAAGCAAACACCCGCCCAGACACAGAGGCTTAGAGAGTAAGAGAGACAAAATACCTACAAACAGATAAATACTTGGATAAGCAAACACTCGTCCAGACACACTGTCAAAGAGAGTGAGACAGGTAAAAAACATTTACAATTACACAGATTTAGACATACAAACAGACAAAGAATGACCTTGGAAACAAGCATACACCCACCAGGCACACAGGCAAAGTGAGTCAGAGACAAAAACTCATAAAAACACATAAATTCAGACATACAAACAGACAAAGACAAACACTGGGACAAGCAAACACCCGCCCAGACACACAGGTACAGAGAGTAAGAGAAACAAAAAAAACGCATACGAACGCACAGATTCAGACATACAAACAAACAAAGACAGACATTCGGACAAGAAAACATCTGTCCAGACACACAAACACAGACTTTGAGAGATAAAAAGAACTTGCAAGCACAGACAGATTCAGAAATACAAACAGACAGACCCTGGGACAAGACACAAAGGCACTGAGAGTGAAAGAGACAAAAACACATATAAACACACAGATTCAGACATACAAACAGAAAAATACAGACACTTGAACAAGCAAAGACCCACCCAGACACACAGAGAGTGAGAGAGACAAAACCATATACAACCACACAGATTCAGACATACAAACAGAAAAAAACGGCACTGGGAACAGGCTAACGCCCACCCATATACACAGGCTTAGAGAGTGGGAGAGACAAAAACACATACAAACAGACAGATTCAGACATACAAGTAGACGAGGACAGACACTGGGACAAGCAAACACCCACTCTGACACACTGGTACAAAGAGTGAGAGAGATACAAAAACATATGCAAATAAACATATTCGGACATACAAACAGACAAAGACAGACAATGGGAACAAGCAAACACCCACCCAGACACACAGGCACAGAGAGTGAGAGAGATAAAAAAAAATACAAATAAACATATTCAGATATACAAACAGACAAAGACAGTTAATGGAAACAAGCAAACACCCACCCAGACACACAGGCACAGAGAGTGAGAGAGACAAAACACATCTGAACACAGATTCAGACATGCAAAATGACAAACACAGACACTGGGACAAGCAAACATCTGCCCAGAAACACAGGCACAGAGATTGAAATAGACAAAAGCACATACAAGCACAGACTGATTTAGACATACAAACAGACACACACAGACACTGGGACAAGCAAACACCTGCCCAGGCACACAGTCACAGAGAGTAAGAGGGATAAAAACACATACAAAAACACAGATTAGGACATACAAACAGACAAAGAAAGACACTGGAAACAAGCAAACATCAACACATGCACAGAGAGTGAGAGAAACAAAGACATATGAACACACAAATTCAGGCACACAAAAAGACAAAGAAAGGCACTGGGACAAGCAAACACCCATCCAGACAACAGTAACATAACTTTCTATGTGAGAAGGGTGTTTTATCCATTATTAGTAGGTAGTTATAGTAGGTTAATTTGGTTGAGGAAGGGTATAGAAAAGGCTTACCTGTTGATATCGTTGAGGCTTATACATTCTAGAAAATTGAGATGTGTCGCTTTCAAAATCTAGAACAAGACTGATGGGAATTCCCTTCCAGTGCTCACTTTCATAGTCCACTGCACACAAAGGAATTGCTTGGTTTCTAGGTTAGAATAGAAGCAGATTTTATCCAAGAAATATAGAGGGTTCTTTATTCCATAAAATCAATAGTCATGGTTCTCTACATAGAAAATGCCGGAGAATTTGTTCACATAAAATGGCCGTGTATTAAGCACAAAAATATTGGGCATACGGGCATAAAACTATGCCCGTACTTGGGGAGGGGGGCCTGAAGAGTTTTCCTGGCCCTCATAGGTTTTTCGAAGAATAATCAAAGAAGTTCTGGGGTAAAGAAGGCCCTGAAGTTTTTTTATATACTGAAATCATTAGGTAAAACCCACGAAAATCTTGATTTAGTGGGTCTCTGAAGGCTTTTAAAGGGAAATCATTGAGTAAAGGAGCCTTGAAGGTGTTTTTAAAGGAACAATGTTAGGGTAAACAAGCCCCTGAAGGTTTTTAAAGAGAAATCCTGGGGTGAAGGAGTCCTTGAAGGCTTTTAATGGGGAATCCTGGGGGGTAAAGAAGCCCTCATAGGTTTTTAAAGGGCTATCCTGAAGTTAAAAAGTCCTCATAGATTATTTTTAATGGGAATCATGAGGTAAAGAAACCCTCGTAAGTTTCTTATAGGGGAATCTAGATTTAGCGGACACCCTGAAGGATTCCCCCTACACCCTTAGGTTTTTAAGTATAACAACCAAAAGTAAACATTTCCTATGACGTAACAAACACTTGGAATGACGGGCAACACTTGTATTGCAGGATATGGGTCCCTTTAAAAGCAGGGATATGGGTCCCTTCAAATAGATTGAGGGGATACTACTAGTAACGCTCATATATACGCCCAGTGACTTAATTTCTTCGAAATCCGGGGGAGGGTTGCAAAGTTGGAGCCAATTTTCCCAAATCAAGTGAAAATGAGAGTGAAAACTGAAAAATGAGCCATATATTACCATAGAGGCAAAGATATACATAAGAAAACTGACCTGTTTTTCTGGATACTTGAATTATGTAGGCTTATCTTAGGTTTGGCAAGGTTTTTTTTTCAGAAACTAAATTTCAGCTGGGTGGCAAAATGATTTCCGAGGGGGCAAACTTGGGAATGAAGGGTGCAGTTGTCCCTTCTCCTTGCCCCATAACAAATTACGCTTCTTTCTACGTTCTTCCTATAAATTACACCATCAGAAAGTTCCAAACGGCACTAAAAACGGCACTTTTGATGCCATGTCTCAAGTGGAAAATCTGGGGCTAGTGGTCTACCAGAACTATCTAGACTGAATTTAATGGCTCGTTTGAAAGCTGTTGCTCATATCTACGTGATGTTTATCAATTCTACCATTAATAAGTTTGATATAGCATTAAAAACAGCACTTTTGATGTCACTTCTTAAGTAGAAAAGCTTGGAAGTATAAAACCATATCATCATTGTAATAATTATGGTACAAAACCCTTAACCGGAGGTTTGTAAGAACACCTCCTGTATGCTACTCTTCCAAGCCCAATTAATAAATTACGCAATAAGGTACAAGTACTAATATTTCAAATTAGATTTTTAGAGGCATTGTTCTGTTGGTACAGCGTTTGATTTCAAATTAAAGGGGCTTGCGTTTGACTCCTGCTTGTTTTTTTTTCAATCATGGTATTCTCCCTTCTATACGATCATTTTCATATTATTTCACTTTTTTTTTGTAAATGTGATGTACTCATTTTTTTTAAAGCATGTCCTAGGAAGGTATTTGGTCCAGCATTTTGATTCAAAAGGGAATAGAGGCCATCCTAGAACAGTCTAACTTTTCTCACCCCCATCCTCCCATCCACAATTTCAATTTACTTTTTCGCTAATCGAGGCTTATTCAAGCAAGCTGGTAAAAAGGCATAAGCACCTGCAAAGCCTCTTTCTCTTCATACCCCCTTCACCAAGCAAAAAGATTAGCCTACCCAAATTAGAGAGACTGTAGCTCTCTATATTGAATAAAGAAGAAAAAACCTATCCCCCTCCCCCATAAAAAAGTCCCATCATTGATAAAATTAATCTAGCTTATGGTGTTAAAATATATGTGTTTTCCCGTCTGCAATTTCGTTGCCCTTTTCCGCTAATTGAAGTTTATTTGTGACAGATGCGTAAAAAAGACATAAACAGATATTTGCGCTATCCCTTAATGGTATAAGCCCCCAAATTTCTATCGGACAGCTGCTCCAATGATAATTCGATGAAGGGATTCTCGCCAGCCGGGAAATTTGAACGCTATGCTATTACAGGCGAATCGCAAATCGGGGCTGTTATGGCCAAACATAATCCTTTGATTTTAGTGCGAAATGCTCGGAAAAATATAACTTATTTAGGCATTAAACGAAAGGAGTGGATTAATTAAGCAAACAAGCGTCCCTTTTGACAATAATAGAGTGCCCCTCCGACATATAAATCTGAAGTTGACTTATTCTGTAGCTTTTTTTCCTCGCAAAATTCTAGTTTTGCTATTTGAAAAAGGGGTTAGGTTGGGAGGTGAGACTTTCAGAAAAGGGTCTACAGGGTAACGTGTCACCTGGGAAGGTATTTTGAAGCACCTAGCAGGCCGATATTATCATAATTTAATGAAATAACTCTGAATTGATTCACTAAAATTCTCCGCCTGCAGAATGATTGTTAATTTTTAAAACAATCATTGAATTTTTTTTCATTTACCTTGGAACATGTTGAAATTAGGCTCAAGCTATTTAGAAAAACAAAAACCTTTTATTTTTTATTACAAAAATTTTGATGATATGCTTGATGACATGAGCAGCTATGCGGAATACGGGCGAAGAATATATTTTCTTTTCTATATTATTAATCAAAAACACTTTTTGCACAAAATAAGTTTTTCAAAAACAAAATAAAGAACTCCATTAAACCAATAATGAACAAAAATAGAAACGAATAATCTACCAAGCGTGCAACTACCACAAATCAGTATCAATAAATAAATTAAACCCAAAACAAACAGTAATTAAAATAATTCAAACTCAAAACGAGCAGAAATTAATTTGAGTAGGGTTCTAAACCCTATGCTTTCTAAAAGCCAGAATATAATTTGTACTCTACTGAAAAAATTCAAATGAACTTACTGACAAAAATATGCATTGTCAGTTTGATATACATATGCTGATAATTATTCCTTAAAATCTTAATTAATTTTTGTTTTCTTAAAGTTATAAGTTAAAACATTTAAAAGGATTTTTCAGTAAAGTACAAATTATATTCTGGCTGTTAGAAAGCATAGGGTTAAAACCCGACTAAGATTAATTTCTGCTCGTTTTGAGTTTGAGAGTATAGATTTAGACGTACAAACCGACAAAGACAAACATTGGGAGAAGCAAATACCCACCAAGATATACAGGCAAAGAGAGTGAGGGAGACAAAAACGCATACAAATACATAGATTCAGACGTACAAGTCAAAAAAAACAGGCACTTGGACACGCAAATAACTGCCCAGACACGCAGGGAGAAAGACTAAGAGAGATAAAAACACATACAGATATATAGATTCAGACATACAAACCAAAAAAGACAGGCACTGAGATAAGCAAACACCCGCCCAGACAAACAAGCAAAGGAAGTGAGAGAGACAAAAACCCATACAAATATATAGATTCAGACAAACAAACCGACAAAGACTGGCACAGAAATAAGCAAACACCCGCCCATGCACATAGGCAAAGAGAGTGAGAGAGACAAAAACAAAAACAACTATATAGATTCAGACATAAAAACCGAAAAATATAGGCACTGGGACAAGCAGACACCCGCACAGACACACAGGGAATGAGAGTGAGAATATAGATTCACACGTACAAACCGACAAAGACAAACATTGGGAGAAGAAAACACCCACCCAGAGACACGGGCAAAGAGAGTGAGAGAGACAAAAACACAAACATATACATAGATTGAGACACACAAACCGACAAAGACAGGCACCTGGAGAAGCAAACATCCGCCCAGACACACAGGCAAAGAGAGTGAGAGAGACAAAAAAACATACAAATATATAGATTCAGACATACAAACCGACAAGGATATGCACTGAGATAATTAAACACCTGCCTAGACACATAGGCAAAGAGAGTGAAAGAGACAAAAACAAATACAACTATATAGATTCAGACATACAAACCGACAAAGACAGGCACTGAGATAAGCAAAATCCCGCCCAGACACACAAGCAAAGGAAGTGAGAGAGACAAAAACACATACAAATATATAGATTCAGACATAGAAACCGATATAGACAAACACAAGGACAGGCAAATACCCACCCAGAAACACAAGCAAAGAGAGTGAAAGAGACAAAAAAAAACACATACAACAATATAGATTCAGACGTAAAAACCAACAAAGACAGGCACTGGGAGAAGCAAAGACTTGCCTAGACATATAGGCAAAGAGAGTGAGAAAGGCAAAAAACACATAGAAATTCATAGTTTTAGTCAGACACACCGACAAAGACAGGCACTGGGACGAGCGAACATCCGGCCTGACGCACAGTCAAAGGGAGTGAGAAAGACAAAAACATATATAAACTTTGAAACATCAACAGAATGTAACAGTGACAAGGTAAGCCACAACACATCACAACAATGATATAGTCCTAATAAAGAGAGATGAAGAGGATTTTTTTTAGAGTTAGAGACTATTAAGGAGCGGAGGGGGGGGGCTGGAATTTATCAAAATTCAGGCAGACACAGACACTATTGCCAGGCTCACAAGTTGTGTAATAGAGTCCAAAATAGATGGAACATATTAGACACTTTGAAACATGTCCTTCTGTTCAAGGAGTTGATGGAGGAAACATTCCAGTGAAACCTTCTGCTTTACCTGGAGACTATGACATTTGTGAGCGATACATGGGGTCAAGAATCTATAGTCAAAACTAGATTAATATTCGTCTGCAATCACCAATATATGACCTCCCAACCATTACTGTCACAAAAAGAACATACAGCTCTTAAATGAGAGGATGTTAGACTATGAACGTTTTTATTCAAAGATATTAATAAAGTGTAATACTCTATGTGTCATTGTTGGAATGCAAAATGTTCCTTTACATGATGATGTTGTTTTGTTTATTTGTTAGGGCACTCTATTTTTAGACAATGGAACCCATTTTTTTTCTTAACGTCATTACATTGATATTTTTGAAATAAGAAATGAAATTTGGAATGTGTATACTCATCATTAATTTTTTTATTCTAGTAGAACAGAATATTTTTTGGGTGCTAGTTTGTTCGTAATCAGCAGTATGAGAGTTAATTCAAAATAAATAAAGCAGAAAAAAAATTTAAACAAAAACCTTGTGAAGTCTTGTTACTTTAGATTTTTTTTTCAAAGCAGAAACACATGAGTCTGAATAACTGGAGTTTCAAATATTTTATTCGGTCACAATGAGAATCAGTTCAAAATGAATAAAGCGTGAAGAAAAACCTCTAAATTCTTTCTACATGTCGAAACTGTTACCTGTGTAAAATTAGTTTTGTAATAGACAATGGAATCGAAGTAAAATAAAAATAGCATTAGCATATAATATTGCCAAGCAAATTAAAAAAAAATCAACTAAAAGCAAAGCACCAGTGAACGTTAAGAGTCAAGATAAAACAAGATGAATAATTTTTGGAACGGATTCAAAGCATTTAAATTTTTTATTGTGACATCAATAACATGTAGTATTGTACGTGCCATTATTTCAATAAAAATATTTCATAGAATTACTTTGCTATGTTTTCAATATTTTTAGGGATACGCCAGCAACTCCATCATTTAGAATATCTATTCAAAAGTCAGAGATGCAAGAACAGGAATTTTCAGACATAGAGACACTACTACCAGTCGCACTTCAATATTTTTCCTGAAGCAATTGCTGCCATCTATTTCAATTAAGGTATAGATGGCAGCGAAACTGATTTTTCCCTTCACCTGGGCACCTGCAGCCAACCTATAATACCACTCTTTTTTCAAATAACTGCATTCACGTTAGGTTCATTTAGGTTGACTTAGCGTGGCGCGCCAGGCTAGGTGAACCTAAATAAACCTAACATGAATGTTTGTATGGTTTGTATGTCTGAATCTATATATTTGTATGTGTTTTTGTATCTTTCACTTCCTTTGCTTTTGTGTCTGGGCGGGTGTTTGCTTATCTCAGTGCCTGTCTTTGTTAGTTTGTATGTCTGAATCTATATATGCGAAAATGTTTTTATCTCTCTCACTCTCTTTGTCTTTGCGTTTGGGCGGATGTTTGCTTCTCCCAGTGCCTGTCTTTGTCGGTTTGTATGTCTGAATCGATGTATTTGTATATTTTTTGGTCTCTCTCACTCTCTTTGCCTGTTTCTCTGGGTGGGTGTTTGCTTCTCCCAATGTGTGTCTTTGTCGGTTTGTACGTCTTAATCTATACTCTCACTCTCTTTGCCTGTGTGCCTGGGCGGGCGGTTGCTTGTGCCAGGGCCTATCTTTGTCGGTTTGTATGCCTGAATCTATATAGTTGTATTTGTTTTTGTCTCTCTCACTCTCTTTGCCTATTTCTCTCACTCTCTTAATATGTCTGAATCTATATAGTTGTATTTGTTTGGTCTCTCTTACTCTCTTTGCCAATGTGTCTGGGCGTGTTTTTTCTTCTCTCCATGCCTGTCTTTCTTGGTTTGTATGTTTGAATCTATTTATTTGTATGTGTGTTTTTGTCTCTCTCACTGTCTTTGCCTATGTGTCTGGCCCGGTCTCTGCTTATCCCAGTGCCTGTCTTTGTCGGTTTTATGTTTCTGAATCTATATATCTTTATGAGTTTTTGTCTCTCCCAATCTCGAAGCCAGTTTGTTTGGGTGTGTGGCTGCTTGCTCCAGTGTCTCTCATTGTCGGTTTGCATGTCTGAATCTATGTATATGTATGTGTTTCTCACCCTCTTGTATGTGTATCTGTTAACTTATCTCAGTTTCAAATAAAACCTCTATGAACCTGCTATCGTACCCTAAATGGAAATATAACAACGAACCTTAAAGATATGACTTATGTGTTTATACTTCCACTGCTTAAAAAATACTGATTTAATGCATGTAGTAAACTATATGCTATCAATAACCTATCATTAACCATCCCATGGAAAGTCGCGTTTGGTATATGAGCAAGCATAGAGTATTATTAGTAGATTCACAAGTATGTTCCGTGTCATTATAAGATACGTTAAAAAAAGTTGAGATAGAAGTAGAAGTTGAGGTTAAAAAAAAGTTTAAGGTTCGTTCATCCTCAAGAGTGCCCTAGGGGATGACCTCAGATAAGGTTCATTCTACCTGATACGCTTCAGCGGTTCCTATGGCCACAAGAAAAATGGAACCTCAAAAGAGAATGACCTAGATAAGGTTCGCCCAACCTAAAGAGTGCCCTAGGGGATGACCTAGATAAAGTTCATTCAACTTGATACGCTTCAGTGCTTCCTATGGCCTCAACCAAAATAGAACCTCAATAGAGAATGACCTAGATAACGTTCCTTCAACCTCAAGAGTGCCCTAGGGGATGACCTAGATAAGGTTCGTTTAACCTCAAGAGTGCCCTAGGGGATGATCTAGATTAAGTTTATTCAACTTGATACGCTTCAGTGCATCCTATGGCCTAAACCAAATTGGAACCTTAATAGAGAATGACCTAGGTAATGTTTGTTCAACCCCAAGAGTTGCTACTTACTCTCTTTGAAAAGGTATATATGTCACGAAGAAGTATTACCTATATCCAAGGTGCTACTTACTCTCTTTGAAAAGGTGTATATGTCTCGTAGAAAAATTACCTATATCCAAGAGGCTACTTACTCTCTTTGAAAAGGTGTATATGTCTCGCAGAAGTAATACCTAACAATCTACTCCGCTCTTCTATATTTGGAGACGCCCCCTTCCGAAAGACCTTCGGTAATTATGTATGCTGATTCTTCTAGTTAAAAACACTTTTAAGAAAAATAATTCAAAATCGTGATAAAATGTTCTTAGAAAATCCGAAAAATATCTATTAGTGCTATAATGTGTGGCAAGAATCTTATGATAAAATAAAGACTATTGTGCTAAACATAAAATTCATAAGAGGACTTGACGTGCTTAATATTATTGTACCAAGCTCGTGATTGATTACTGATGATTTAATTGAATCTGTTGAAGAATGGTCTCACGAGATGTTACTATAATTTTCGATCCGGTCTCATCGCGCAAAATTTCCGTAACTGTTGTTCTCCGTAATCTCTTTCGTTAGAGCAAGTTTATGAGAAAACTTGCATTGAATTGTACTTAGTATATCATCTATAGGGCTGTTCGAGACTCAAGTTTTCTTATAACATTAAACAAGCAAATATACCCCGGCGAACCGAAATTTTTACTCTCGGCTTACAATCAAGCTACTAATAATTCTTTTGGATACATTCTTTTGGATTTTAATGAAAACACGCCCGAAGAGTTACGTGTAGTCACGAATATTTTATAGTGAAATTACCGTATATCCACCTGTGAATCATAGACAGTGCGCTAGCGCTGCCTAGGTAAAGAATACGAACAATGTGCTTTTTCCTCCATACCCGGGCACTTCGTATCGAAAGAGTTGTTTTAGGAACTTTGAAAAGGGCTCATTCGATTGGAAATTGGAGCGGCTAGTGTCATTTTAAAATAGTCGAAAGTGATTGGAGGGCAACTAGCCATCCAACCCACGCCCATCATTCCCCAAAACACATCCAATAAAAATTTTGAGATAGTCATTTTGTTCTGCATAGTTGATTTCCAGATATAAAATATATTTTTGAGGAGGACAATCCCCCACAACCCTCGGTGCAAGGGTTTCAAGTTATGCCCTGAGGGCATATAAGAACGATGTTGCCACAATGTATCATTTATTTTTTTTTCTTTTGAGCAGGGCACTTCATATGGAAGAGATCGTCGTAGAAACTTCAAAAGGGGCTCATTCGATCAGAAATTGAGAGTTCTAGTGCCCTTTTCAATAGTCGAAAGTGATTGGAGGGCAACTAGCCCCCCACATCAATCATTCCCCCAAACAAATCCAATCAAATATTTGATATAGCCATTTTGTTCAGCGCAGTTCATTTCCAGATAGAAAATATGTTTTGAGGAGGACACTCCCCTGCAACCCCCAGGGCAAGGGTTTTAATTTATGCCCTGGGACATATAAAGTTTTTATAGAAGACGTTGTCGTAGAAACTTCAAAACAGTCTCATTCGATAGGAAATTCAAAGGGCTAGTGCCTTTTTTAATAGTCGAAAGTAAATGGAGGGCAACTAACCCCCCCCCCCCCCACGCCCTTCATTCCCCCAAACACGTTCAATCAAATTTTGAGATAGCCATTTTTTTCAGCGTAGTTGATTTCCAGATAGAAAATATGTTTTTGAGGTGGACATACCCCCACAATCCTCAGGGCAAGGGTTTTAAGTTATGCCCTGGGGCATATAAGGTTTTTATAGAAGTCGTTGTCGTAGAAACTTCAAAAATGTCTCGATCGATTGGAAATTCAAAGGGCTAGTGCCATTTTTAATAGTCAAAAGAGATTGGAGGGTAACTAGCCCCCTCCCCGCCCGCACCCATCATTCCCTCAAACACATCCAATCTAAATTTTGAGATAGCCATTTTGTTCAGCGTAGTTGATTTCCAGATAGAAAATATGTTTTTGAGGAGGACACTCCCCCAGAGCCCTCAGGGAAAGGGTTTTAAGTTACGCGCCGGGGACATATAAGGTTTTTAAAGAAGGTGTTGTCACAGAAACTTCAATAAAAGCTCATTCGATTAGGAATTCAAAGGGCTAGTGCCATTTTGATAGTCAAAAGTGATTGGAGGGCAACTAGCCCCCCCCCCACGCCAAGCATACCCCCAAACACAACCAAGAACAAATTTGAGATAGCCATTTTGTCCAGCGTAGTTTATTTCCAGATAGAAAATATATTTTTGAGGAGGACACTCTCCCACAACCCTCAGGGCAAGGATTATAAGTTATGCCGTAGGGATATATAAGGTTTTTATTTAAATCTTTGTCGTAGAAACTTGAAAAGGAGCTCATTCGATTTTAAATTCAAAGAGCTAGCATCCTTTTTAATAGTCAAAAGTGATTTGAGGGCAACTAATCCCCCCTCTCACGCCCACCTTTTCCCCAAACACATCCAATTAAAATTTTTTGATAGCCATTTTATTCTGCATAGTTGATTTCCAGATAGAAAATATGTTTTTGAGGAGGACACTCCCCCAAAACCCTCAGGGCAAGGGTTTTAAGTTATGCCCTGGGGGCATAAAAGGTTTTTAAAGAAGACGTTGTCATAGAAACTTCCAAAAAAGCTCATTCAATTGGAAATTCAAAGGGCTAGTGCCATTTTGATAGTCAAAAGTGATTGGCGGGCAACAAGCCCCCCCCCCACGCCAATCATACCCCCAAACACAACCAATAACAAATTTGAGATAGCCATTTTGTCCAGCGTAGTTTATTTCCAGATAGAAAATATATTGTTGAGGAAAAAACTCTCCCACAACCCTCAGGGCAAGGGTTATAAGTTATGCCCTAGGGATATATAAGGTTTTTATTGAAATCTTTGTCGCAGAAATTTGAAAAAGGCTCATTCGATTTTAAATTCAAAGAGCTAGCATCCTTTTCAATAGTCGAAAGTGATATGAGGGCAACTAACCATTCCTCTCACGCCCACCTTTTCCCCAAACACATCCAATTAAAATTTTTAGATAGCCATTTTATTCAACGTAGTTGAAAGTGTTGGAAATTAGATCTTTAAGGATGAAAACCCCTCCCCCCACAGCCCTCAGGGCAAGGGTTCTAAGTCATGCCCTGGGGGTATATAAAGTTTTTATTGAAAGCCTTGTCGTAGAGACTTCAAAAGGGCACATTCAACTGGAAATTGAAAGGGCTAGTGCCTATTTTAATAGCTGAAAGTGATTGGATAGCGACTAACGCCCCTCTCACACCCACCGTTTTCCCAACCAAATACAATCAAAATTTTGAGATATCCATTTTGTTCAACGCTGTTGAAAGTTCTGGAAATTAGGTCTCTTAGAATGATAACCCCCTCAGAGCCCTCAGTGTAAGGGTTGTAAGTTATGCCCTGGGGGCATATAAAGTTTTTATTCAAAGCGTTGTCGTAAAAACTTCAAAAGGGCTCATTCAATTGGAAATTAAATTGATCCAAGACACATCCAATCAAAATTTTGAGATATCCATTTTGTTCAATGTAGTTGAACGTTCTGGAAATTAGGTCTTTTAGTATGATAACCCCCTCAGAGCCCTGAGTGCAAGGGTTGTAAGTTATACCCTGGGGATATATAAGGTTTACATAGAAAGTTGTTGTATAAATCATAGGCAGCGTGATCGCGCTGCCTAAGTAAAGAACGGGGACACTCGAGAAAGGGATAAGAAACGGAGACTAAGTAAAGAGGAGGGCACTCTCCCATAACCCTCAGGGCAAGGATTTTAAGTTATGCCCTGGGGGCATATAGGAATGATGTTGGGACTATGTATTATTTATTAATTTTAATCTTTAAAGCAGGGCACTTCGTATTGAAGAAGTTGTCGTAGAAACTTTGAAAACGGCTCATTCAATTAGAAATTGGAGTGGCTTGTGCTCTTTTTAATTGTCGAAAGTGATTGGAAGGTGACTAACACCACTTCTACGTCCACCATTTCCCGAAGCACATCCAATCAAAATTCTGAGATAGCCATTTTGTTCAGCACAGTTGATTTCCAGATAGAAATTATGTTTTTGAGGACAGTCCCCGTCAGGCCTTAGGGCAAGGGTTGTAAGTTAGCACTGGGAGCATATACAGTTTTTTATAGAAGGCGTTATCGTAGAAACTTCAAAAAAGAATCATTTGATTGGAATTTCGAAGGGCTAGTGCCCTTTTTAATAGTCAAAAGTGATTAGAGGGCAACTAACCGGGCTCTCACGCCCACCTTTTCCCCAAACACATTTAATCAAAAGTTTGAGATAGCCATTTTATTCAACGTAGTTTTAAGTTCTGGAAATTGGGTCTTTGAGGAGGACAGCCCCCCCCCCATAGCCATCAGAGCAAGGGTTGTAAATTATGCCCAGGGGGCTTATAGGGTTTTATATAACGCGTTGTCGTAGAAACTTTAAAAAGGGCTCATTTGATTGGAAATTGAAATGGCTAGTGCCCTTTTTAATAGTCGAAAGTTATTGGAAAACAACTAACACCCCTTCCACGCCCACCATTTCCCAAACACATCCAATAAAGATTTTGAAATAGCCATTTTGTTCCATGCAGTTCAAAGTTTAGGAAATTATATCTTTGAGCAGAACACTCCCCCCACAGTCTTCAGGGAGTGGGTTATATAAGTTATGCCCTGGGGGCATGTAAGGTTTTTATTGAAATCTTTGTCGTAGAAACTTGAAAAAGGGCTCATTCGATTGCAAAGCCAAAAGTCTAGTGCCCTTTTTAATAGTCGAAAGTGGTTTTAGGGCAAATAACCCTTCTTTCACGCCCTTCTTTTCTCCAAACACATTTAATCAATATTTTAGATAGCCATTTTATTCAACGTAGTTGAAAGTTTTGGAAATTTGGCCTTTAACGATGACAACCCCTCCCCCCCCCCCACAGGGCAAGGGTTACAAGTTATGTCCTGATGGTATATAAGGTTTTTACTGAAAGCGTAGAAACTTCAAAAGGGCTCATTCAATTGGAAATTGAAGGGGCTAGTGCCTTTTTTAATATTTGAAAGTGATTGGAGAGTGACTAACGCCCCTCTCATGCCAACCATTTTCCCAAACACATCCAATCAAAATTTTGAGATATCCATTTTGTTCAACGTGGTTGAAAGTTCTTGAAAGGTCTTTTAGGATGATATCAGAGCCCTCAGTGCAAGAGTTCCAAGTTATGCCCTAGGGGCATATAGAGTTTATATAGAAAGTTTTTTATAGAAATTTCAAAAAGGGCTCAATTGATTGGAAATTGAAATTGCCCTTTTTAATAGTCGAAAGTGAGTGGAGAGTAATTAACCCCCCCTCTTACGACCACCATTTCCCTAAAAACATTGAAGAAAAGTTTAAGAGATAGCCATTTTGTTCAACGCAGTTGAAAAATCTGGAAATTATGTATTTAAGCATGACAAACCCCCCAGAGCCCCAAAGGCAATGGTTGTAAGTTCTACCCTGGGGGTATATAAGGTTCTTAGAGATAAAGTTGTAGTAAAGCTTCAAAAGGGGCTCATTCAATTCGAAATTGAGAGGGATAGTGCCCTTTGCAATAGTCAAAAGTGATTGGAGGGTAACTAACCCCCCTGCTCAGGCCCACCATTCCTTCAAACACATCCAATCAAAATTTTCAGATAGCCATTTTGTTCAATGTAGTAGATAATTCTGGAAATTAGGTCTTTGAGAATGAAACCTCCCCAGCACTCAGGGCAAGGGTTGTAAGTTATGCCTTGGGGGCATAGAAGTTTTGTCGTAAAAAACTTCAAAAGGGCTTATTTGATTGGAAATAGAAAGGGCTAGGGCCATTTTTAATAGTTGAAATTAATTGGAGAGCGACTACCGCCCCTCTCACGCCCACCATTTCCCCAAACACATCCAATCAAAATTTTTAGACAGCCATTTTGTTTAACGTAGTTGAAAGTTCTGAAAATTTGGTCTTAGAGGATGACAACCACCCTAACAGACTTTAAGGTAGGGGTTGTAAGTTGTGCCCTGGGGGCATATAATGTGTTTATAAAAAGTGTTGTCGTTTCAAAAAGGGCTCATTCGATTGGAAATCGAAAGGTCTAGTGCCCTTTTTAGTAGTCGAAAGTGATTGGAAGGCTTGACATTTTTTTTAGTAAACATCGATGTGGGTATAATGTATTATTTTTAGTTGTTGCTGTTTACACCAGTTGTGTTGTTTAGACCAGGGCACTGCGTATCTAAGGAGTTGTCGTTGGAACTTCAAAAAGGGCTTATTCAATTGAAAATAGAAAGGGCCAATTCTCTTTTTAATAGTCGAAAGTGATTGGAGGGCAACTAATCCCCTTTCCACTCCCACCCTCCCATGAGTAGTAATGGGTTATTACCTCCGGATTACACATAATTTATTCATGGTATATAGATCCACGAAGGGAACAGATTTCTGAGAACTTGATTTACCTAAACGAAGTGGACTAGATTTTTGAGCAATTGATTACATAATCGACGGGGAATTATTGATCCACGACGGGGAATTAAGAAACAATATGGCTTCTCTGATCTTTAGGTCTGAGAGATAAATTAATATTCTATTTTTAAAAATGACTTCTCAGGGCTTTAGGTCTGAGAGATAAATATTAATATTCTATTTTTAAATATGGCTTCTCAGGTCTTTAGATCTGAGAGATAAATATTAATATTCTATCGAAGCCATAGTACTGTAACTAGGAACACCTTAGATATATTTTCAGAAATTTATACGAGATCAAGACAGAATGAATATATTTCACGCAGGAAATGGTTTCCTGGGACTATCAAATGTAACATCGCAGGGATGCCGAAACAAAGGAACACGCAGAAATTACTTTTAGGGGATTATTTGGGTGAAACAGTTTGAGACATTTTAGGAATTTTTTGGGCGAAACAGTTTGAGAAATTTTAGAAGATGATTTGGGGTGAAACTCTGTGGTCGTTATGTTACACAAGTTCCATTTGAACAGTGTTGTAAAGCTCCTACCCCAACCCCAAAGGGGCCCCCGACCAAATTTTTTGCCCCCCCCCCCATTTTTAAACTTTTTTTTTGGCGCGCTTGAGACAAAGAAGGGCCCCCTCCCCCGGGCCCCCAAAGGGCCCCCTTCCCCTGGCCCCAAAAGGCCCCCCTCCCCCGGGCCCCCCTTTTTTAATACTTTTTTGGCGCGCTTGAGACACAGAAGGACCCCCTCCCCCCAGGCCTCCAAAGAGCCCCCTCCCCCCGTGCCCCAAAAGAGCCCGCATCCCCCAAGGCCCCCAAAGGGCCCCCTCTCAACCTGGGCCCCAAAGATCCCCCTCCCCCTGGCCCACCCCCCAATTTTTTTTCTAATACTTTATTTGCAGGCTTGAGACACAGAAGCCCCCCCCTCCACCCAACTTTTTTACTCCCCCCGAATATATCATTTCAGATCAAGTTCTCTTGATCTTAATATTCCTCCTAAACTTATTTTATAAGCTGAAGTACTCATCTTTTTCACTCCCAACAATACTTTACGACTTTTTTGCATACCCCAACATCAAGCAATACTTTTCTAAATACTTTATTATATTTTTTCAGAGCAATTTCTTTACGTAATGTCCCTCCTAAACTTATTTTATAACTTGAAGTACTCATCCTTTTCACTCCCAATAATACTTTACGACTTTTGAATACGTCACCAAGCAATACTTTTCAAAGGGCTTTATTATATCTTTTCCGAACATGTTCTTTACCTAATGTCCCTCCTAAACCAATTTTACAACTTGAAGTACTCATCCTTATCACCCACAACTTCACATTATGGCTTTTTAAATACCCCACCAAGCAATAAGTTTCAAACGGCTTTATTATAATATTTCAGAACAAGGTCCTTTCTTAATATCCCTCCTAAACCAATTTTACAAGTTGAAGTACTCATCCTTTTCACCCACAACTTTACTTTATGGCTTTTTGCATACCCCAACACCAAGCAATACTTTTCAAAAGCTTTATTATATTTTTCAGAACAACTTCTTTACGTAATGTCCCTCCTAATACAATTTTACAGCTTGAAGTACTCATCCTTTTCACCCACAACTTTATTTTACAGCTTTTTGACCCCCCCCCCACACCAAGCAATACTTTCATAATGCTTTTTTATAATTTTCGGAGCAAGTTCTTTACGTAATGTCCCTCCTTAGCCAATTTTACAACTTAAAGTACTCATCCTTTTCACCCACAACTTTACTTTACAGTATTTTGAACAACCCAACACCAAGCAATACTTTTCAAAGGCTTTTTTATATTTTTCAGAACAAGTTCTTTACGTAATGACCCTCCTAAACCAACTTTACAACTTGAAGTACTCATCCTTTTCACCCATAACTTTACCTTACAGCTTTTTGAACACCCCAACAACAAGCAATACTTTAAAAAAGGCTTTAGTATATCTTTTCAGAACAAGTTCTTTACGTAATGTCCCTCCAAAACACATTTTACAACTTGAAGTACTCATCCTTTTCACCCACATACAAACAGAGAAAGACATGCACTTAGACATACAAACAAAGACAGACCCTTCAGACTTACAAACCAACAAAGACAAACACTTCAGATAATGTCCCTCCTAAACCAATTTTACAACTTGAAGTACTCATCATTTTCACCCAAAACTTCACTTCACAGCTTTTTGAACACCCCAACACCAAGCAATACTTTCAAAAGGCTTTAGTATATCTTTTCAGAACGAATTCTTTACGTAATGTCCCTCCAAAACCAATTTTACAACTTGAAGTACTCATCCTTTTCACCCACATACAAACAGAGAAAGATATGCACTTTAGACATACAAACCAACAAAGACAGACACTTTAGACATACAAACCAACAAAGACAGACACTTCAGACATACAAACAGAGAAAGACAGGCACTTTAGACATACAAACCAACAAAGACAGACCCTTCAGACATACAAACCAACAAAGAAAAACACTTTAGACATACAAACAGAGAAATACAGGCAGTTTAGACATACAAAACAATAAAGACAGACACTTCAGACATACAAACCAACAAAGACAGACATTTCGGATCATTGTAAGTTTCTAAGTATCCTGTTATATATTGTTGTAGTTTTCTGAGACTTGTGGTCTACTTGGGACAGCCAGTCCCAGTAGAAATTATATAACTGGTATTATTATATGTTAATTGAATAAAAGTATTGTGCTAAAGCCAACCTCTCTTCAATCTACCTTTAGTCCCTCGAACATACCCAGCTGGTACGCCTCATTAATTTGGTCATAGCCTAAGGCACGCTAAAAAGTTTAATTACCTTAGGGCCAGAGTTTACCTTCCCTATAAAGGGAGAAATAAATGCATCTACGACTACACCACTTAAATACCAAAAAAACCACCTTACCGCACAGACACTTCAGACATAAAAACCAACAAAAACAAACACTTCAGACTTATAAACGGAGAAAGACAAACACTTTAGACATACAAACAGTGAAATACAGACACTTCAGACATACAAACCAACAAAGACAAGCACTTTAGACATACAAAACAAAAAAGATAGACACTTCAGACATACAAACCAACAAAGACAAAAACTTCAGGCATACAAACAGCGAAAAACAGGCCCTTTATAAATACAAACCAACAAAGACAGACAATTAATACATACAAACAAACAAAGAAATACTCTTCAGATATACAAACAGAGAAAGACAAGCACTTTGTATATGTAAACCAACAAAGACAGACACTTCAGGTATACAAACCAAAAAAGACAAACACTTCAGACATACAAACAGAGAAAGACAGGCACTACAGACATACAAACCACCAAAGACATACAAACAGAGAAAGACAGGCACTTTAGACATACAAATAAACAAAGACAGACACTTCAGATATACAAACCCACAAAGACAAACACTTCAGACATACAAACAGAGAAAGACAGGCACTTTAGACATACAAACCCACAAAGACAGAGACTTCAGACATACAAACCAAAAGACAAACACTTCAGACATACAAACAGAGAACGACAATCACTTTAGACATACAAACCAACAAAGACAAACACTTCAAAAATAAAAACAGAGAAAAACAGGCACTTTAGACATACAAACCAATAAAGACAGAAACTTCGGACCTACAAACCAACAAAGACAAACACTATACATATACAAACAGAGACAGCAATGCAATTTATCAATACAAACCAACAAAGACAAACCCCTCGGACTTACCCACCAACAAAGAAAAACACTTCAAACACACGAACAGAGACAAAGAAACAATTTATATATACAAACAAACAAAGGTTAGCAATTCAGTCAGACAAACGAACAAAGACAGACACTTCAGACATATAAACAAACAAAGACAAAACACTTCAGACAAGCAAACCAACGAAGACAAACACTTCAGACATACAAACAGAGAAAGACAGGCACTTTAGACATACAAATAAACAAAGACAGACACTTCAGATATACAAACCAACTAAGAAAAACACTTCAGACATACAAACAGAGAATGACAGGCACTTTAGACATACAAACCAACAAAGACAAACACTTCAGACATACAAACAGAGAAAGACAGGCACTTTAGACATACAAATCAACAAAGACAGACACTTCAGAGATACAAACCAACAAAGAAAAACACTTCAGTCATACAAACAGAGAAAGACAGGCACTTTAGACATACAAACCAACAAAGACAAACACCTCGGACATACAAACCAAAAGACAAACACCTCAGACATACAAACAGAGAACGACAGTCACTTTAGACATATTAACCAACAAAGACAAACACTTCAGACATACAAACAGAGAAAAACAGGCACTTTAGACATAAAACCAACAAAGACAGACACTTCGGACATACAAACCAACAAAGACAAACACTTCAGACATACAAACATAGAAAGACAGGTACTTTAGACATACAAACCATCAAAGACAGACGCTTCAGACATACAAACAAACAAAAACCAACACTTCAGACATACAAACAGAGAAAGACAAACACTTTAGACATGCAAACACAAATAGACATTCACTTCAGAAATACAAACTAACAAAGAAAAGCACTTCAGATATAGAAACGGAGAAAGACACACACTTTAGACATGAAAACCAACAAAGACAAACACTCAAGAAATACAAACCAGCAGAGAGAAACACTTCCGACATACAAACAGAAAAAGACAAGCACTTTAGACATACAAACCAACAAAGACAAACACTACAGACATACAAACAGAGAAAGACAGACACTTTAGACATATAAACCAACAAAGACAAACACTTGAGATATACAAACAGAGAAAGACAGGCACTTTAGACATACAAACCAACAAAGACAGACACTTAAGACATACAAAACTAACAAAGACAAACAATTCAGACATACATATATAGAAAGACAGGCACTTTAGCAATACAAACCAATAAAGACAGACACTTCAGATATACAAACCAACAAAGACAAACACTTCAAACATACAAACAGATAAAGACAAACACTTTAGACATACGAACAAACAAAGACACACACTTCAGACATACAAACAAACAAAGACAGACACTTCAGACATACAAACAGAGAAAGACAAACACTTTAGACATATAAACTGAGAAATACAGACAATTCAGACATACAAACCAACAACGACAAACCCTTCAGACATACAAACAGAGAAAGACAAGCACTTTAGACATTAGACAAACAAACAAACAAAGACAGGCACTTCAGACGTACAAACTAATAAAGAAAAACACTTCAGACATACAAACAGAGAAATACAGGCATTTTATACATACAAACCAACAAAGACAGACACTTCAAACATACAAACCAACAAAGACAAACACTTCAGACACTCAAACAGAGAAAGACAGTCACTTTAGACATACAAACAAACAAAGACAGACACTTCAGACATACAAACCAACAATGACAAACACTTCAGACATACAAACAGAGAAAAACAGGCACTTTAAACCTACAAACCAACAAAGACAAACACTTCAGACAAAAAGTTAGGTTTCTCCACGTTTAAGTTAGGTTAGGTTAGGTTATCATGAGCGCTCATGATAACTTAACCTAACTTAAACGTGGAGAAACCTAAGTTTTTTGTATGTAAACCGCAATAAAATATGCCAAGTCTAGCATTTAAAAAAAATTACTTTTTGCAGTTGCATGTGCATTCCAGTGCATGTCTGTCTCGGTTTGTGTGTCTGAATCTACATATTCGTATGTGTTTCTCACTCTCTTTGCCACTGTGTGCGGGCATGTGTTTGCTTATCTCACTGCCTGTCTTTCTCCGTTTGTATGTCTGAATCTATGTATTTGTATGTGTTTTCTCACTCTCTTTGCCCTGTTTGTATCTGGGTGGGTGTTTGCTTATCCCAGTGTCTGTCCTTCTAGGTTTGTATGTATGAATCTATGTATATGTATGTGTCTCTCACTCTTTTTGCTTGAGTGTTTGGGCGTGTGTTTGCTTGTCCCACTGCCTGTCTTTCTCGGTTTTTATGTCTGAATCTATGTATTTGTATGTGACTCTCACTCTATTTGTCTGTTTGTTAGGGTTGATGTTTGCAAGTCCCAGTGTTTGTCTTTGATGGTTTGTATATATGAAGTATGTCTTGCTCGAATTGTATGTTTGAATCTATGTGTTTGTATGTGAATCTCACTCTTTTTGCTTGTGTGTCTGGGCGGGTGTTTGCATATCCCACTGTCTGTCTTTGTTGGTTTGTATGTCTGAAGTGTCTGTCTTTGTTGGTTTGTATGTCTAAAGTTCCTGTCTTTCTCTTTTTTTATATTTAAAGTTTTTCTCTTTGTTTATTTGTATGTCTAAAGTGTTTGTCTTTGTGTGTTTGTATGTCTAAAGTGGCTGTCTTTCTCTGTTTGTATGTCTGAAGTATTTGTCTTTGTTGGTTTGTGTGTTTGAAGTGTCTGTATTTGTTGGTTTGTATGTCTAAGGTGCCTGTCTTTCTCTGTTTGTATGTCTGAAGCGTTTGTCTTTGTTTGTTTGTTTGTCTGAAGTGTCTGTCTTTGTTGGTTTGTATGTCTAATGTCTAAAGTGCCTGTCTTTCTCTGTTTGTATGTCTAAAGTGTTTGACATTGTTGGTTTGTATGTCTGAAATGTCTGTCTTTCTCCGTTTGTATGTCTAAAGTGTTTGTCTTTCTCTGTTTGTATGTCTGAAGTGTTTGTTTTTGTTGGTTTGTATGTCTGAAGTGTCTGTCTTTGTTGGTTTGTAGGTCTAAAGTGTTTGTCTTTCTCTGTTTGTATGTCTGAAGTGGTTGTTTTTGTTGGTTTGTATGTCTGAAGTGTCTGTCTTTATTTGTGTGTATGTCTAAAGTGCCTGTCTTTCTATGTTTGTATGTCTGAAGTGTTTGTCTTTGTTGGTTTGTATGTCTTTAGCGCAAGTCTTTCTCTGTTTCTATGTCTGAATTGTCTATCAGTTTTGGTGTGTACGTCTAAAGTATTTGTCTTTGTTGGTTTGTACAAATAAATTATTTGCCCGTCTATATTTTAAAATATGAAGAGTCTTCTTGTTATGTTTATATGCCTTAAGTGTATGTCTTTGTTGGTTCGTATGTCTAAAGTGGCTGTCTTTCTCTGTTTGTATGTCTGAAGTGTTTGTCTTTGTTGGTTTGTATGTTTGAAGTGTCTGTCTTTGTTGGTTTGTATGTCTAAAGTGCCTGTCTTTCTCTGTTTGTATGTCTGAAGTGTTTGTCTTTGTTGGTTTGCATGTCTGAAGTGTCTGTCTTTGTTGGAGTGTATGTCTAAAGTGCCTGTCTTTCTCTGTTTGTATGTCTGAAGTGTTTGTCTTTATTGGTTTGTATGTCTGAAGTATCCGTCTTCGTTGGCTTGTATGTCTGAAGAGTTTGTATTTATTTGTTTGTATGTCTAAAGTGCCTGTCTTTCTATGTTTGTATGTCTGAAGTGTTTGTCTTTGTTGGTTTGTATGTCTGAAGTGTCTGTCTTTGTTGGAGTGTATTTCTAAAGTGCCTGTCTTTATCTGTTTGTATGTCTGAAGTGTTTGTCTTTATTGGTTTGTATGTCTGAAGTATACGTCTTCGTTGGTTTGTATGTCTAAAGTGCCTGTCTTTCGTTGTTTGTATGTCTGAAGTGTTTGTCTTTGTTGGTTTGTATGTCTAAAGTGCTTGTCTTTCTCTGTTTGTATGTCTGAAGTGTTTATCTTTGTTGGTTTGTATGTCTGAAGTGTGTGTCTTTGTTGGTTTGCATGTCTAAAGTGGTTGTCTTTCTCTGTTTGTATGTCTGAAGTGTTTGTCTTTGTTGATTTGTATCAACAAATCCCACTGTCCGTCGTTGTTGGTTTTTATGTCTAAAGTGCCTGTCTTTCTCTGGTTGTATGTTAGAAGTGTTTGTGTCTGTTGATTTGTACACCTGAAGTGTCTGTCTTTGTTGGTTTGTACATCTAAAGTGCCTCTGTTTCTCTGTTTGTAAGTCTTAAGTATGTGTCTGTGCTGTTTAGTGTGTCTGAAGTGTATTTCCTGGTTGGGTTGTATGTCTAAAGGGGCTGTCTTTCTCTGTTTGTATGTCTGAAGTGTATGTCTTTGTTGGTTTGTATGTTTGACTTGTCTGTCTTTGCTGGTTTGTATGTCTAAAGTGCCTGTCTTTCTCTGTTTGTATGTCTGAAGCGTTTGTCTTTGTTGGTTTGTATGTCTGAAGTTTCTGTCTTTTTTGGTTTGTATTTCTAATGTCTAAAGGGCTTGTCTTTTTCTGTTTGTATGTCTGAAGGGGTTGTCTTTGTTGGTTTGTATGTCTGAAGTGTATTTCTTTACTTGTTTGTATGTCTAAAGTGCCTGTCTTTCTATGTTTGTATGTCTGAAGTGTTTTTCTTTGTTGGTTTGTATGTCTGAAGTGTCTGTCTTTGTTGGTTTGTATGTCTAAAGTGTCTGTCTTTCTCTGTTTGTATGTCTGAAGTGTTTGTCTTTATTGGTTTGTATGTCTGAAGTGTCTGTCTTTGTT
Organism: Artemia sp. Qi Xiang Cuo; assembly: GCF_049724085.1. Lineage (NCBI taxonomy): Eukaryota > Metazoa > Arthropoda > Branchiopoda > Anostraca > Artemiidae > Artemia > Artemia sp. Qi Xiang Cuo. The sequence continues at coordinate 35,549,534 of NC_142801.1, forward strand.
GGTTTGTATGTCTAAAGTGCCTTTCTTTTTCTGTTTGTATGTCTGAAGTATTTGTCTTTGTTGGTTTTTATGTCTAAAGTGCTTGTCTTTCTCTGTTTGTATGTCTGAGGTGTTTGTCTTTGTTGGTTTGTATGTCTGAAGTGTTTGTCATTGTTGGTTTGCATGTCTAAAGTGGTTGTCTTTCTCTGTTTGTACGTATGAAGTGTTTGACTTTGTTGATTTGTGTGTCTGAAGTGTCTGTCTTTGTTTGTGTGTTAGTTCAAAGTGTTTTTGGATCTCTGATTGTAGTTCCTTAGCTCTTTGATCATTTGGTATGTAGGTCCGCGGTATTAGTATATTAATGATTTTATGTATGAATGTCCTGTTTTTATAGTTGTGTATGTAAGTAGACTTTTTGTGTTTTGGTTTTTAAGTCCAAAGTGTCTGTCTTTGTTTGTTTGTATATCTAAATTTCCTGTCTTTCTCTGTTTGTATGTTTGAATTGTTTGTCTTTGTTGGTTTCTCTGTCTGAATTGTTTGTCTTTGTTGGTTTGTATGTCTAAAGTGCCTGTCTTTCTCTGTTTGTAGGTCTGAAGTGTTTGTCTTTGTTTGTTTGTATGTTTAAAGTGTCTGTCTTTGTTGGATTGTAAGTCTAAAGTGCCTTTCTTTTTCTGTTTGTTTGTCTGAAGTGTATGACTTTTCTTGTTTGTATGTCTTAAGTGCCTGACTTTTTTGGTTTTTGTGTCTTAAGTGCTTGACCTTCTCTTTTTGTATTTTTGAATTGCTTGTGTTTGTTGGGTTGTGTGTCTAAGGTGTCTGTCTTTTTTGGTGTGTATGTCTAAAGTGAATGTCTTCCTCTGTTTGTATGTCTGAAGTATTTGTCTTTGTTGGTTTTTATGTCTGAAGTTTCTTTCTTTTTTGGTTTGTATGTATAAAGTATCTGTCTTTCTCTGTTTGTATGTCTGAAGTCTTTGTCTTTGTTGGTTCGTTTGTCTAAAGTCTCAGTCTTTCTTCGTTTATATGTCTAAGGACTTTGTCTTTCTCTGTTTGTATGTCTGAAGTGATTGACTCTGTTGGTTTGTATGTCTAAAGTGTATGTTTTTGTTGTTTTGTGTGTCTATAGCGCCTGTCTTTTTCTGTTTGTATGTCTGAAGTGTTTGTCTTTGTTGTTTTGTATTTCTGAAGTGTCTGGTTTTCTCTGTTTGTATGTCTTAAGTGTTTGTCTTTGTTGGTTTGTAAGTCTGAAGTGTCTGTGTTTGTTGGTTTGTATGTCTAAAGTGAATGTCTTTCTCTGTTTGTATGTGGGGGAAAAGGATAAGTACTTCCAGTTGTAAAATTGGTTTTGGAAAGACATTACGTAAAGAACTTGTTCTGACAAGATACACTAAAGCCTTTTGAAAGTATTTCTTGGTGTTGGGGTGTTCAAAAAGCTGTAAAGTAAAGTTATGGGTGAAAAGGATGAGTACTTCAAGTTGTAAAATTGGTTTAGGTGGGACATTATCTAAAGTGTTTTCTTTGTTGGTTTGTAAGTCTGAAGTGTCTGTCTTTGTTGGTTTGTATGTGTAAAGTGAATGCCTTTTTTTGTTGGTGAAAAGGATGAGTACTTCAAGTTGTAAAATTGGTTTTGGAGGGACATTACGTAAAGAACTTGTTCTGAAAAGATATACTAAAGTCTTTTGAAAGTATTGCTTGGTGTTGCGTGTTCAAAAAGCTGTAAAGTAAAGTTGTGGGTGAAAAGGATGAGTGCTTCGAGTTGTAAAATTGGTTTAGGAGGGACATTACGTAAAAAACTTGTTCCGAAAAATATAAAAAAGCATTCTAAAAGTATTGCTTGGCGTGGGGGGGTTCAAAAAGCTGTAAAATAAAGTTGTGGGTGAAAAGGGTGAGTACTTCAAGCTGTAAAATTGTATTAGGAGGGACATTACATAAAGAACTTCTTCTGAAAAATATAAAAAAGCCTTTGAAAAATATTGCTTAGTGTTGGGGTATGCAAAAAGCCATAAAGTAAATTTGTGCGTGAAAAAGATGAGTACTTCAACTTGTAAAATAGGTTCAGGAGGGATATTAAGAAAGGACCTTGTTCTGAAATAATATAATAAAGCCGTTTGAAAAGTATTGTTCGGTGGGGTATTCAAAAAGCCATAATGTAAAGTTGTGGGTGATAAGGATGAGTACTTCAAGCTGTAAAATTGGTTTAGGAGGGACATTACGTAAAGAACTTTTTCGGAAAAGATATAATAAAGCCTTTCGAAAAGTATTGCTTGGTGAGGTATTCAAAAGTCGTAAAGTATTGTTGGGAGTGAAAAGGATGAGTACATCAAGTTATAAAATAAGTTTAGGAGGGACATTACGTAAAAAATTTGTTCTTAAAAGATATAATAAAGTCTTTTGAAAAGTATTGCTTGATGTTGGGGTATGCAAAAAAGTCGTGAAGTATTGTTGGGAGTGAAAAAGATGAGTACTTCAACTTATAAAATAAGTTTAGGAGGAATATTAAGAAGAGAACTTTATCTGAAATTATATATATTCGGGGGGAGTCAAAAAGTTGGGTGGAGGGGGGGGGGGCTTCTGTGTCTCAAGCCCGTAAAAAAAGGATTAGAAAAAATGGGGGGTGGCTGGGGGAGGGGACTCTTTGGGAGCCCGGGGAGGAGAGGGGGGACCCTTTAGGAGACCGGGAGACGGGGGCTCTTTGGGGGCCCAGGGGGATGGGGGGCTCTTTGGAGGCTGGGGGAAGGGGCCCTTCTGTGTCTCAAGCGCGCCAAAAAAAGTATTAAATAATGGGGTAGCCTGGGGGAGGGGGCTCTTTTGGGGCCCGGGGGGAGGGGGCTCTTGCGCGCCAAAAAATTGTAAAAAAATGGGGGGGGAGAGCAAAAAAGTTGGACGGGGACCCCTTTGGGGTTGAGGTAGTAGACCTTACAACACTGTTCAAATGGAACTTGTGTATTATAACGACCAAAGAGTTTCACCCCAAATCATCTTCTGAAATGTCTCAAACTGTTTCTCCCAAAAAATCCCTAAAATGTCTCAAACTGTTTCGCCCAAATAATCCCCTAAAAGTAATTTCTGCGTTTGCCTTTGTTTTGGCCTCCCTGCGCTGTTGCATTTAAAATTCCCAGGCAACCATTTCCCGCATAAAAAATATTCAATTTGTCTTTATCTCGTATGAATTTCTAACAATTTATCTAAGGTGTTCCTAGTTACACTATTATTGCATTAATAGAATATTAATATTTATCTCTCAGACCTAAGGACCTGAGAAGCCATATTTAAAAATGGAATATTAATATTTATCTCTAAGGCCTAAAGACCTGAGAAGCCATATTTAAAAATAGAATATTAATTTATCTCTCAGACCTAAAGATCAGAGAAGCCATATTTTTTCTTAATTCTCCTTTGTGGATCAATAATTCCCCGCCGATTATGTAATCAATTTCTCAGAAATCTAGTCCCCTTCGTTTATGTAAATATAGTTCTCAGAAATGTGTCCCCTTCGTGGATCAGTAAACCATAAATAAATTATGTGTAATCCGGATGTAATAACTCATTTCTACTCCCACGCCCACCCTACCACGCCCCTATACCCCTTATGTTTAAAAAATAAATTTTGCCTTAAGATTAAATAGTTTGAAGTGCTTAAGAAGGCCATAAGGGCAGAAGGGACCCGAAACTCGGTGCAGTATCTTCAAGCACTCTCTGAGATGCTCCCTTACTTCGTAGATGCAGGCCACAACCTGTATTTTAAATCGGTGAGAATATTTCTTCAGCAAATGCAAAAGCTGAAAGATAGAAACCAGAAGCTATATAAAGACGTCGCGGATGGGGTGTTCGTCATTCGAAGAAGCGATAGATTTTAGGCTAGGCTCTCTCCCGACTTAGTAGTTGAACAAGTACTGATGAGGTCGCTGAAAACAAGCATAAGACTCACGAGAGGAAGTGGAATGAGTGACGCGCGAAGATTGATCCGAACAATGTCAATGCCAGTGTGAGCGGAAATTAATGAGCTTATGCAGTCACTCACTGCCGTTGAGTACGTGTCATCTGACCAGCACGTTTCCGCAAGACCAGCTCGGATAGAAAGAGATAGAAAGGACATAAAGGCCTTAGTAGATTTTTTGTGCACTCCTGTCCGTGCGACAACTGCAATCAGTTGAGCAATATATCGAATGATATGACAGCAGCTAGGGATGTCAACGCGGATGCAGCAAAGGCGATAGAAAAACAAATTCTGAAGTCAGTGGACGACGCCGATGCCGATCGCTACATCTTCAAGCGGAAAAGCAAAGTGATTACGATGGCCTATCAAGGCAACATTTCCGAAGCTGACGGTGAAGATATACAAATTGACACAAGTCTTCTGTTCCAGCGTCTTGCAGCAGCGGCAACTACAGCCGGAGGAGATATAGAAGAAACTCTCAGATTCAAATTCTCCAGCTATCCTACTGCCCTTTTTGAATCGTCAAGCCTGCCGCAACAGCCAGATAAAGCGGAGCTAGCGAAAGCTATTTGGAAATTAGCAAAGGCAGAACCTTTGGTCCCCAGATCCGGAAATCAAAAGAGCCGGAAAAATACGTGATCGATGGTGGATGGCCACTCCAGCATATTCCATGGAAACTAGGAAACACTGTTGAACAGATTTGCAACAGTTACGTTTCATTCGTAACACAGAAGTATTCAATAATTTCATCGTCTTTGATGGTTACACTTCAGGTCCGTCTACCAAAGATGTCACCTAGGTTAGACGAACGAAAGGTATCCAGTGTCCAACCGTCGATTTCACACTAAGTATGAAGCTGCAAAGGAAGAAGGAGGATTTCTTGAGGAATTCCAACAATAAGTAAAACATTATTCGAGCTTTTGGTAAGAAGCTTGTCCAAGCCGGCCTCACTGTCCTTCATGCAGAGAGAGATGCGGGCTTTCTGATTGCATTAACAGGTTTTAATGCGGCCAAGGAGAGGTAGCCACAGTAGTCGGAAACGACAATGATTTATTGATCCTTCTCCTCCATCACCGGCCTCCGGAAGCCAGGGACCTCTACTTCGAAACCAGTACCAATTCAAGAGCACTGTCAAGTACATACTATCACATCAACTTTATCAAAAGATCGCTGGAACAGGTTTGTCACTCTATTCTTGTTGACCACGCTTTTCGTGGTTGTGACACGACGTCCCCTTTGTTTGGGATAGGAGGATGTCCTGCCATTCCTGAAAAGCCATGCAGAATTTAGGAATAACTGTGAAGTATTCCTTAATCCGCGCTCTACGAAGGAAGAAATCCAGCAAGCCGATGAAAATATTTTGCTGTGTTTCTACAAGGCTAAGAAAGGGGAGGGTCTCAGAAAAGCTAGGTAGAGGGTTTTTTTTAGAAAACTGAACAGCTCAAAGACATCAACTTTTTTGAACCCA